>NW_026867571.1:0-100985 GCF_020745735.1 Hemiscyllium ocellatum
TGGTGTGGTCTGTTGAAAGTAGTCGCAATGGTCGAGGACGACGCGGTTGTATTTGCTGGTTTTTGGGGCAGAAGGTGAGGACGGGGGGCTCTTTTCTTGCTGTGATTGGATGGGTGTGGTTCAAGGCAATGCGTAAAAGAGGAAGAGATGTACTGGACGGAGACTTCGACAAATGGTGAGGGAAATTGCTTTGTGTTGAGTCTGTCAACGGAAACGAAGACGAAGAGGTATAAGAAAGAGAGGAATGTGGCCGAGATGGTCCAGTTGAATTTGTAGTCAGGGAATAAATTGTTAATAAAATTCTTGAACATTTCAAACTCCTGATGGGAGCACGATATGGCGTTGATACAGAGGAAATGGCTGGGAATAGTGCCGATGCAGCTGCGGAAAATTTACTGTTTCCAGTACTTGAGGAGGAGGCAGGCACAGCTGAGAACGATGCTTGTGTCTCTGGCTACCAATCAAGCCAGCAGACAAAGCGGGCACAATGATAGTTTGGCGCATCAATCTCCACATAGCTGAAAACAGGCACCAACTCACGGACACCTTTTCCGACTGCCCATTCAGTCATGAGCTCACCTGCCAACACCAACCTATCATGTGTTAGCCTTAAAGCTCATAGTCCGGGGACAATGCACTGCCCGGTTCTATCTCCGACCCAAATTCAGAAACCTGACTGCCCTGGTTGACCTAATGTCTCACCCAGCTCCTCCCCCAAAGAACATACCCCAACATACCTTGGCATCAATCTGTCCAGCTTGATCTAGGATCTCCTCGTGTATGTTCGGGATGCCACCACCTCCAAGACTTCCATTTCTCTGGCTCGCAAACTTCATCTTCAGATATTCTTCTCTAAAGACGAAGGCCTCCAACCCTCCGTTTCGTCGTCAAGCGATGATCCAAATCCCCTACTTTACTGAAACGTTCGTCTGAGTGGTTGAAATGGACCTCACCCTCAAACAAATCTCCTTTCAACTCTCCCACTTCCTCGAGGGAAAAGGGGTAAACATAAGCATACGCATCGGCCCCAGCAGATCATGCCACGTTCTCTGGTACATAGAGCAGTCCATCTTCCGCAGCTAAACTGACACCAATCCCCAACATTTACTGCGCTTCAGCAATGACTCGATCGGTGCCGGCTCATGCTCCTGTGAGCAGCATGAACAGTTCATCAACTTCACCAGTACCTTGCACCCTGAACTCAAATTTACGTGGATTGTCTCGGGCACCTTTCTCCCCTTCCTGGACCTCTCCATCTTCATTTCTGTTGACAGACACAAAACAGACATCGACGTCAAGCTCACTGCCTCCCACAGCTACCTGGACGGCATCTCTCCCCATCCTGGCATTTGTAAAACGCTATCCATTCCTTCCAATTTATCTGTCGCATCTTGTCCCAGGAGGACTAATTCCACAAAAGAATTCTCAATGGGAAATTCTTCAATGACAGCAAATTCGCTCCGCTGGTCGACGATGCTCCAGTGCATCATTCCCATTTCGCTGACCTCTGCCCTTGAACCCTACCTCTTCAATATGATCACGGACAGAACTCCCCGCTCCTCAACTTGCATCGCACCAATCTCCACATTCAATATAACATCTTCAGCAATGTCCGCCACCTGGGATGCATTTCACTTTCCACTGCTACCTGCATTCCACAGAGATAATAACTACAAAGACTCCATTGTGAGCGCTACAGCATCCACCACCGCATCGTCCGCACCTGGCACCTTTCCTTGACACCACGCAAAGAGGAAAACTTGCGCCTACACCTTCAAACTCACTGCCGTCCTTGGTCCTAACTGATCCTTTCGCATTTGCACAGAGATTTAGCTTTGCTTCCAGACACATCATCTGTTGTCTCCGTTGGTTTTGGTGTGGCATACTCGACATTGGGGCGACAGGACAGCTACTTGCGGAACGTTTCTGAGAACATCTCTAGGAAACATGGACTAAATAATCCCATCTCCCTGTTGCAGAAAACTTTATCTCCCCCTCCCAACCATAAAAAAAACATGCAAGTCCTGGACATCCTCCAGCGGCAGACTCTAGGCACCCAATACCTGGAGGAAGAATGCCTCAACTACTGCCCATGGGACCCTCGAACCACACGGGATCGATACAGATTTCACAAGTTCTTCACTTTTCATCCATCCCACTCGCCACCCTATTCCGGAGCCAACCTTCCAACTCAGTTCCGCCCTATTGACCTGTCCTAAATCTTCATTTTTCTACCCACCAGTTTTCTCCAACAGCCTTTTCAAACAATCTCCATCATCGCGCACCTCCATCAAAGAATGGCATTCTCAGTTACCTTCCCCAGCATCACCCATTTATCTCTCAGGCCCCTTGGGCCAGCCCTTCATTCGTGATGAACAGCTGATGTTCAAAACGTCAACTCTCCTCCACTTTGCATGCTACCACAACACCTGTGTTTTCCAACACCACATGTTACGACAAGGGGTACATTCTGACAGTGTTTAAGTGTTAGCTTATCTGAATTAATGAGTGTTTTGCATTGATTGTGTGTGTGTGTGTGTGTGTGTGTGTGTGTGTGTGTGTGTGTGTGTGTGTGTGTTTATGTGTATGTGTCTGAGAGAGAGATAGAGAGTTCGAAAAGGAGAGAGAGAGAATTCCTCTGTGCATTTGGGAAACAATCTGAAAGATTTTATGTGAGTGATTGTGGGTGTATGCAGTTTTGCAAGAGCGAGAGTCGGTGGGAGAGAGTGTGTGTGTGTCTGTTTGACTGATATGCTGTCATATTAAATATATTGAATCTACTGACGCCGAATTCTGATCCAAGTATTCACGGTCTATCGAACAAATATAGCCAACTACTGCAGAGGATTTCAGATTATCCTTTCACATTTGTTCGTAGATAATTAGATCCACAGCCATGAAGATAAAAAGCAGAGAATCAATCGAATTCGTCTCCGGTAAACTATGCAGACAGTGTAATGTAGTCTGGTCTAACAAAGCTTTACACTTCATCATATATACCAAGGGGAGTAAGAAGGAATCAACAATCCATCTACGAGCAAACGTGGATCAGGAAACAGTTCAGCACAATAAGTGAAGAGTACAATACGGTTTAGAAATTTGATAAGGACACTGCGCACTTACGGGGGACACTGACAGCAGCAAGTATTGGGTAGTATATCCTCTCAAAATCCTGAATTCTACTTTGGATGTAGAAGGCCCCATTAATCAATGAAGATGCGACGGAGGATACTTCAAGAATGTATGAATAGAAATCATTGAAATCCATGACGTATTTTCTGCCAGTGGGAGGAGGGTAGTTCTGTGCAGTTAAGCCAGGAATCCTTTTATGCAGCAAAAAGAGAAATCCCTGAGAGACTTCACTCATTAATTATGGAGTCGACATTAATTCATCTTCAACTCCTGGGTTCCGCTAACAGGATTGTTTACTCCATGTACAGTCACTGAGCAGATGACTTCAGTTATCCATAGGAATCCAGATGTCTCTTTGTTTGTTAAACTGAAATGAGCTTGTCAATCTAAACTCAGAAAATTACAGAGTGTATAAGTCACCTCATTGCTGACTTCATGCGTGAGAAGTGCACCCAACTCCAGTTCCTCGAGAACCAAGTCAGGGAACAGCAAGTGGAACTGGATGAACGTCGGATCATTCAGAAGGCGGAGGCAGTTATTGTGAGGAGTTACAGGGAGTTAGTGACTCCACAGCAACGCGACGATGGTAGATCGGTTAACGTCAAGAGTAAGGCAGTGACGATTCAGTAGTGCAGGGATCTTCTGTGGTGATTCTCCGCAACAAGTATACCATTTTAGATACTGTTGGGGGAAAGACTAATCAGGCGTAAGTGATGGGGAAGAGGTCGCTTGTGCAGTGTCTATCCCCGCTGCTCAGTCGGGAAGGGGAAGAGGAGAACAGCTTTCATCATTGGACAGTCCATAGTAAGGAGAAGAAATAGGAGTTTGTGTGGGAAAGAGAGTAACACACGATTGGTTTGTTGCCTCCCAGGCGTCAATGTCCGTGATGTTGCAAGGCTTAGAAAGTGTGAACGCTGGGAAATCGTTTCTATTAGTTCTCCCTCAACCTTCTAAACTCTGATGAAAACGATCTCACGATCCTCAGCCGTTCATCATATGTGAGGCCCAACATTCCAGGAATCATCCGTGTGAAACCCCGCTGGGAATTCTCCAGTGCAAGTACGCCCTTCCTGAGGTGTGGGGCCCAAAACTCGACATAGTATTCTAAATGCGTCCTAACCAGAGCTTTATAAAGTCTCAGTAGCACATCTCTCCTTTTACATTCCAACTCTCTGAGAAAAATAACAAATGTACATAGATCTGAGAAAGTCGACACACACACTGATGCAGTTGTTTAGAAGGCATGTAGATTGGTGGCTTTTGTTAGTAGAGGGATTGAGTTTCAGAACCAGGTCGTGCTGCATCTGTACAAAACCCTTTTGCCACCGCACTTGTGTTATTATGTATAGTTCTGGTCACTGAATTATTGGAAAAATGTAGAAGCTTGGGAAGGGTTTCAGAGGATATTTCCGAGGATGCTGCCTGGTGTGGAGGAAAGGTCTTACGAGGAACGTCTGAGGGACCGAATGCTATTTTCGTTGATCAGAAGAATTGAGGTGGACTTGGTAGAGACTAACAAGATGATCAGAGGGTTGGACCAGGTGGACAGCGAGTGTTTTTTTTTGTTTCTCAGACGGTGTTGGCTAGCGCGAGGGGGCATTGCTTTAAATTGAAGGTTGACAGATATCGATCTGATTTTCGAGTTAGTTTCTTTACTACGATAGCAGTAGGGGCGTGGAATGCACTGACTGCAACAATAGTGGACTCGCCAAATTTAAGGGATTTTAAATTGTCATTGCGTTTTCAGATGGACGAAAATGGAATGGAGGAGTTTAGATGGGCTTCAGATGGGTTTCACAGGTCGGCATAACAACGACGGCCGGAAGGCCTGTACTGTTTCATGTTCAAAGTTCTACGGCAATAAATAATTTTTAAAAATGTATGGTGGAAGGTGAGGAAGAATGTCAGAAATGGAAGCAGGACCTTGTTATCTTGGGAAGTGGGTCGAAAAATGTCAAATGATATTTAAGTGTGTGGTCTTGCATTTTGGAATGTCAAATCAAGGACTGTGTTTCATGGTGAATGGTCGGGCCTTAAGGAGCGGATTGCCACAGAGGAACTTTGGATTTCAGGTGCACAGTTCTCTGAAAATGGAGTCACAGGTAGCCAGGGCAGTGCAGAGAGCTTTTGGAACACTCGCCTTCATCAGTCAGGGCATTGATTATTGAAGTTGGGAAGTTATGTTGAACAGAACATTGGTGAAGACGCACTTGGAGTATTGTGTTCGGTTTTGGTTACCTTGCTGCAGGAAGGATGGTATTAATCTAGAAAGACTGCATCAAAATTTTACAAGAATGCTGCCAGGTCTCAATGGTCTGTGTTATAGGGAGAGGTTGAAAGAGATGGGCTTTTTCACTTGCGTTTCGGAGATTGAGTGGGTATCTAATTTGTCAAGTGAGGCATAGATAGCGTGAATGCAAACAGTCCTTTTCTCAGGGTTTGAGAATCGAGGAAACGAAGACTCAAATTTAATGTCAGAAGGGAAATAATAAAATGGAAACTGAGGTAAACCATTCTTACGCATAGAAATGGTTGCACATGGAATGAGCTACCAGTGGATGTGGTTGAGGCGGGTACATTAGCAACATTTAAAAGTCATTTGGACAAATACATAGATGGAAAAGGATTAGGAGTACATGGGCCAGGTTTAAAGGAAATCGGTTTAGCGTGGATGGACATTTGGTTCGGCATGGATCAGTTTGGATCAAAGGGCATCTCTCCACGCTTTAGTACTCGGTGACTCGATCACAGAAAACCCATTGAATAGAGGTGCACAGTAAAACAAAATCATCGGTACATACAGGAATGCACTAACACATCGAGACAGAATCACAGACATAGAGGCACATAGAAACGCAGACAAAGACACATTCATACATGCATAGAATCATAAATGCACACAGAAAACACGCACACCAGAGGGTGAAACACGCACACCAGAAAACACAACACACACCCCAGACACGCACGTGAAATGGAAGGCTCACAGAAACAGCCACATACGCAAAGTTACACAACACATGCACACAGGGACAGATAGGCATACATATCAACATTTACAAAAACAAATAACACCTCAGGAATCACAAACACACACACACACACACACAGTCACGGACATTTCCAGGTCGTGCACAACTGCTTTGCAGATTTGGAATAAAGTGGAAACATGTAGCTTTGTTGACTTTACTTGGTATCAAAAGTCGGGGGTGATGCTGACACACTGCTGACACTGTTCATCAGCTCAATTCCCCCACCCTCACTCATTCATACAGAGGTTGTCATCTGTCTAATTTACCTTTCAGGTTATCCTTTCATGCCTTCACCACTTATGCCCACTCATAATCTTCTGAGTCGGCCTCGTTCTCACCCCTTCAGTCAGTGTTGCTGCTTGAACTTCGATAGGTGTTACCATGACTGAATTACTCCCTGCCAACCTTCAACGTCCTAAAGGTTAAAAATACGAGATAATATAAACGTTGCCCTTTGATGTTCAATCGCGTCATCATTATTGTACACCTCGCACTCCCCATCCCTCCGCCCCTCAGCCATCATCTATTTACATTCAGATGCTTCAAATTGAGCCAGAAACTAAATTGGAGTAGCTATCTCAATATACTGGCTGAAGAGAAATTCAGAATCCAGGAATTCTGCTGCGCCTTTCTCAGCTCCACATCTCCACCTCCACTTCCCACAAAATTGGTTTATTATCGACAAGGCACAAGTGAATAGTGTCAAACCCACCTGTCTGGATTTTTGCAGCTGCAATTACAATAAGAATATCGACTGGATCCATGACAATAAAGCCCACTTGCTTCGCAAAAGATCTAAAAATGTGTTGCTGGAAAAGCGCAGCAGGTCAGGCAGCATCCGAGGAACAGGAGATTCGACGTTCAGGGCATAAGCCCTTCTTCAAGGGCTTATGCCCGAAACGTCGAATCTCCTGTTCCTTGGATGCTGCCTGACCTGCTGCGCTTTTCCAGCAACACATTTTCAGCTCTGATCTCCCGCATCTGCAGACCTCACTTTCTCCTCGCAAAAGATCTACACATACTCACTCTCTCGGCCACTAAGGCTTAGTAGCAGTGTGTACCATCGACAAGACACAGTCCTTAACACCTTCGAAACTCACGTTCATTTCCATCGAGAAGCACAAGGGCAGCAGATGGATTTGAGCACTAACCCCTGCACGTTCCCCTCAAAGCCACTCACCATATTGACTTGAAATATATCACCATTTATTCTGTGCATTTCAATCAAAATTGTGGAAGACCTTCCCTGATGGAATTACGGGTCTACCCTGAGCACGTTGACTGCATTATTTCAAGAAAGCCGCTCACTGCCACTTTCTTTCGGGGCCAACTACGGAGAGCAATAACTGCTGTCTGACAACGCCTTCCACATCTCATGAATGAATCGGGTGAAGTGTGAGTGAAATATATCGATTGCTCATTCGCTGTCACTCGGACAAAATGCCGTGGCTGCCTCCCTGCCATTTTATTGCTGCTCTGTTTGTGGGGCACGGACTGAGATAGTCTGTGAAGGAGTTCAGCCCCACTCTCCTCAAGGGGTTCAACGTTGGATTGGCAAAAAAACGGCGGAACGATCAATATCGCAGACAATATCCTGCGAATGAAAAGTAATGTAGGAGGATTGAATACAATGATGCTGTGGTTTCAGACGGACCTGTACGTTGGATGTCCTTCTGCCCTCCCCGACTCTGTCTTGCTCCAATCTCGAGAACTGACTGTGGAACTTTAAACTTTATACGAGCATTTAGACATGACTGTAAGAAACAAGGATCCTGACGATGGCAGAGAAAAGTACAATCAGCAAACAGATCACACTGAGGTTCTCTCTCTCTCTGTGATGTTTATTTTCTGTTCACATTTAATTGTTATCACTCTCTCTCTCTCCATCATCAATCTCTCAGTCTCAATTCCTATCTCGACCGCAGCTATTTTTTTCCCTCGCCGTCGTCATTCAAAACCTGTTTTAGTCTTTCTCTGACGGTTTTATTCAAACACACTCAATTCATTACTCAATACCATTTTTTTCAATTATATTTCCATGTAGGTCTCTATATCACTCCGCCTGTTTTTTTAATCACTCAAACCTCTTCACCTTCTTTTTCCATATCTCATTACTCTCTTTCTTAAGCACAATTCTCTCCATGTTGTGCATGATGCTGCAATGCCTATCTCTTTTCTTCTTTCAGCTCTTCATTATTCCCCCTTCTCTATTTCGCTTTCTCACCCCTTTTATCTTCATTCTGCCTTCCTCATTACTCGCTCTCTAACACCTTAACCGTCTGTCTCTTTGTCCTTCATTCCTGTCTCCATCTCCATTTTTAAAAAAATACTTTTATTTACTGCATTTCTTGTCGTTTCCCAGCTCTCCCCTTCCTTTCTCAATCTCCATTATCCTTTTCTCTTACTCCCTCATTGCTCACACTACCTTTATTTCTCACTTTGTCTTTTACTCCTTCTTCTGGATGTCTTAACTTTTCTATTTAGTTCTACATTGCGATGCAGTGTGTATCTCCACGTCCAGCCTCCACTCCCGGACCTTCCCCTGCAACCGCAGGAAATGTAAAACTTGCGCCCACACCTCCTCCCTCACTTCCCTCCAAGGCCCTAAGGGATCCTTCCATATCCGCCACAAGTTCACCTGTAGCTCCACACACATCATCTATTGCATCCGCTGCACCAGATGTGGCCTCCTCTATATTGGGGAGACGGGCCGCTTACTTGCGGAACGCTTCAGCGAACACCTCAGGGACGCCCGGACCAACCAACCCAACCACCCCGTGGCTCAACACTTTAACTCTCCCTCCCACTCCACCGAGGACATTCAGGTCCTTGGACTCCTCCACCGGCAGAACATAACAACACGACGGCTGGAGGAGGAGCGCCTCATCTTCCGCCTGGGAACCCTCCAACCACAAGGGATGAACTCAGATTTCTCCAGTTTCCTCATTTCCCCTCCCCCCACCTTGTCTCTTTCGGTTCCTTCAACTCAGCACCGCCCTCCTAACCTGCAATCTTCTTCCTGACCTCTCCGCCCCCACCCCACTCCGGCCTATCACCCTCACCTTGACCTCCTTCCACCTATCACATCTCCATCGCCCCTCCCCCAAGTCCCTCCTCCCTACCTTTTATCTTAGTCTGCTTGGCACACCCTCCTCATTCCTGATGAAGGGCTTATGCCCGAAACGTCGAATTTCCTATTCCTTGGATGCTGCCTAACCTGCTGTGCTTTAACCAGCAACACATTTTCAACTGCTATCAGTGTTCGCCTCCACAAAATGCCACGTTCCAAGGAGCAAGAGCACAGCTTTCATTCGCACCTACAAACTTCCGCGATATCCCAGTGAGATCGATGAAAAACAGGAGATACATTCAGCGGTTCGGACACTCTGTAGTGAATAATCTCTGAAATTCTCGGCAAGGAGCAGCACCATGCGCACTTCTCTATGAGCTCTTGACTTGTTGAAGTGACAGTTTACAAACAGAGAACAGGCGAATTCGCATCACTGTGCAATGGTTAGGCTCAGTACGATGAACTCAAGTACCCTGAAAAGAAGTGTTAAAAGCCTACCTGCAACACTCCCCTCCCCCAATCTAGCCACTCTGGATTCAAGCCCCATTTTGGGATTTAGAATTGTTCCTTTCCACTTGTTACGAGCAGGATATGATTTCACCAGAGAGTGGGCTCAGTCGAGAAAATTCTCCAGTGTGATCAGGTTCTGCGATGCAGAGTGGTGGAGAAGTGGAGTAGGTCGAGTGAGGGCAACAACGAAATACATGAGCGACATGGACAAGAGGAGAAAACAGCTGGTCTCCTTACCCAAACGTATAAAAGCAAGAGGCCACCATTTTAAAGTGAAATGCAGGGTTTCACAAATGTTTTCACCCATCGGCTGATGGTGAATCTGCAATGCCCTGCCTGGGTTGATAATTGAGAATGGAAGCATCACTACCGGAAAGTGTACTTGGATCAGCCACTTGAAACGTTTAAAAATTAATGGCTCTCAGTCAAGTGGGAAAGGGGGTCTGCTGTTTTGGAAGATCAATGTGCAAAGAGTCTCTGCCGTAATATTATATATTGTTCTTTAACCATCTCAAAATACTATTGTTGCTCCAGCAAAGATTACCATTGGAGCTCTTCCAGTTTCTTCATGGAACAGGGGAAATCCCGGGCAACGGCAGCAATGGTCGAATCCTGGCACGTTTTTGTGTGTGTCCAGTATTCATTGATACGTACTCCCTTCAGGAGTTTGTGGCACAGTGTTACCATTGCATCTCCCAGCGGTCTAGGCAGATACTTCGGGTACAAAATTCGGATCAAGTCCCACAGTCCAAAGATGTGCAACTGAGGTGAATTGGCCCTGGTAAATTAGCCGTAGTGTTAGGTAAAGGGGTAAATGTAGCGGATTGGGTGGGTTGCGTTTTGGCGGGTCGGTGTGGACTTATTGGGCCGAAGGGTCTGTTTCCACAGTGCAAGCAATCTAAAATAAAATTGCTCACAATAGACAAAATGTGGTCCAATCTGACTGGAGCCTTACAAAGCCTCAGAAATGCATCCCTCCATTTTTTTCTTCTCACTGCCACCTCTCTTGCTGACAATCTTAAACGTGTCAATCCCTTCTTGCTGACATACGTAAGGAGAGGAAACAGATTATTGTTCCTTCCTCCATTAACCGACATTAAATGATGTACCCCAGTCAAAGCCGTCCACATGCTATTACACATTTTCTTTAGTTTTTGAAACTTTCATGTTATGTTGCCAGGGTGTTCTTTCATCTTGTCGAATATTTACCAAGTTGATGGAACAGGTTGATTGTCGGTTCCCATTCCATCGGCTTGGAAAGAATTTATTGAACTTTTCACGAATGAATCACAACATTATTCGTTTCACAGAGAAACATAGAAACTATGGGCAAGAATAAATCATTCAACAATTCGAGACTGCTACGCCATTCAATGTGACCTTGGCTGATCGTTCAATACAATCCCTGTTACTCCTTTATCCCTGTAGACTTTGACCAATTGAGCTGCAAGAACCGTATCTAACTACTTACAAACAAAAAATTCAATGTTTTCTCCTTGACTGCTTAGGGTGGCAGATAATTCCACAGTCTCCCCATTCACTTGGTCAGGAAAGTTATCGTGCATCAGTCCTAAATGGCCTATCTTGTTTGCCTTAGACTGAGACCCCACTTGGTTCTAAATTCCTCTGATTATCGGGAACATGATTTTCTGCTTTCAACCGGCATAGTCTTATTAGAATTTAATGAACTTAGGACAATGAGCCCCCTGAGCCATCCAATGTGATCATGACATGATTTTCCGAGAATACACACTGCCTGTCCCATACGTCCGAGCCACAGTGAATATAATCCAAAACGTTCACATATTTTTTCATAGAACAGTCCTACCAACTCAGGAATCAGTTTGGTACACCTTCAATGAACTGACTCCATAAATTCTCTTCCTCAAATGAGGAGGTCAACACTGGAGAAAAAAAGAAGGTAACATTATGTTATATTATATTACTTTATCTTACATTGTCATGTCATATTACATTACACGATATTAGAGGCTTCGGGGAATCTTTACAGAAGCTTATAAAAACATGAAGGGCATGGGTACGATGAATGGTCCATGTCTTTCCCCCAGGTTAATGGTGTCCAAAACTATGTGCCATCCATTTCAGTGTGAGGGGGACAGACTTAAAATGGGCAAATCTTTTTTCACTCACAGTGTGGTACGACCATGAAATGATTTACCGGAGCAAGTCATGGCGACGGCTGCAATTACAACATTTAAAAGACATCTGAGTGAGATTTTTAGTAAGAGAGGTTTGGAGGGATATGGAACAAATATTGGTCCATGTCATTCGATAAATGTAGGATATCTGGTCGTCATGGGTGGCGAAAGGTTCTGTTTCTATGTTGTACATTTCTAAGAACTATGACTCCAGACCCACGTCACTATGGGTACTACTGATCTTCTCTGTCTCAACATTTCCTTCCAGAACAACGGAACAATGATGTCCCTAGACCAGTTTCCACTCTGTATTTGACTCCAAACCAAAAGCACTCTGGTTACAAGTCATCTGCACATCTGCCATTATATGTGACTCCAGATGCTTAACACTCTGTTTATCACTAATCTGCTCTATCATTAATCTCAATCCAGAACAACAGCACTGTAAATATACTGATCCTCCCTGTCTCTTCATGTGACTCCTGACCCACTGCACCGTGACTACCACTGAACTGCTCTGTACGTGACTCCAGACCCACTGCATCGTCGTTACCACGATCTGCTTTGTCTCTGTGTCTCTGAAGCCACAACACTTTGGTTACCACTGTTGGACTCTGGCTGTAGATGTGACACCAGAAGTAGGGCATTGTTGTTATTTCTGATCTGCTCTGTCTCTCAATGCGAATCAAGCCACACTGCACTGTGTTTTCCACTGACCTGCTCCTTCTCGAATTATAATTCCCAACACATAGCATTTTGGTTACCACTCATCTGCACATTACCTGAATTTGAATCAGACCCACAGCAATGTGGTCAGTACCCATCTGCGCTGTCGGTACAGGTGAATTCAGACTAACAGCACTGTTTTTATGACTGACCTGCTCTGTGACTACAGGGTCATAGCACTGAGTGCACTATTAACCAACTCTGTCTCAATAAGTCAGTCTTAGGAAAAAAAACTATGTTTAGCAATGATCTACTCTGTTTCTGCACGTGACTCCAGTCGCTGAACACTTTGATGAACATTGATCTAAGTTGTCTCCATGTGTGACTCTAGATCCACAACACTGTGGCTACCATTGATCTGCTCTCTCTCTACATTTGATCAAACTCACAGCACCTTGGTTACCACTCACCTGCTGTGAATCCACACGTGACTCTAGTCCACAGAACTGCAGTTACAACTTGTCTGACCTGTGTCTTTATGTAACTCCAGACCCACAACTCTGTGGGTACCACAAAGGACGTATAATGATATAGTCACGTTTGGCGGGTTTGTCGTTGAGGATTAGTCTCAAGAGGCTGATTAGAACATAGTACATAGAACAGCAGAGACCATTGATCCTCCTGTATGCATCCTCAAATTTTTGTGACCATATGCCTGTCCAGCAGTCTCTGAACTGTCCCCAATGCTCTTGAATCCACAACTGCTGCTGGCAACGCATTCCATGCTCTCACAACTCTCTTTGGAAAGAACCCGCCTCTGACATACCCTCTATACCTTCCTACAATCAGCTTAAAACCATGACCCCTCGTGTTAGCCATTTCTGCCCTGGGAAATAGTCTCTGGCTATTGCCTTTATCTGTGCCTCTCCTTATCTTGTATACCTCAATTAGGTCCTCTCTCCTCCTCCTTTTCTCCAATGAAATCTGTCCTAGCTCAGTCAACCTGTCTTCATAAGATCAGCCCTCCAGTCCAGGAAGCATCCTGGTATAGCTCTTCTGAACCCTTTCCAAAGCATCCACATCCTTCCTATAATAGGGCGAACAGAACTGGACGCAGTATTCCAAGTGCCGTCCAACCAAACCTTTATAGAGCTGCAACAACATCTCACGACACTTAACCTAATCCCCCTGTTAATGAAAGCCAAAACACCATATGCTTTCTTAACAACCCGGTCCAAATGATTGGTCATTTTTAAGGATCTATTTACTTGCTCACCAAGATCCCTCTGTGCCTCAACACTGCCAAGAATCCTATCCTTAATCCTGTACTCAGCTTTCAAATTCGAACTCCCAAAATTCATCACATCGCATTTATTCAGGTTGAACTCCATCCGCCACCTCTCAGCCCATCTCTGCATTCTCTCAATGTCCCGCAGCAGCCTACAACAGCTCTCTATACTGTCAACGACACCTCCAACCTTTATGCCATTTGCAAACTTGCTGACCCATCTTTCAATTCCCTCATCTAAGTCATTACTAAAAATTCCAAACAGTAGATTCCCAAGGACAGAGCACTGTGGAACACTACTCACCACTGACTTCCAGGTAGAATATTTTAGTTCTACTACCACTCGCTGTCTTCTGTTGGCCAGCCAATTCTGTATCTAAACAGCTAAGTTCCCCTGTATCCCATTCCTCCTGACCTTCTGAATGAGCGTACCATTAGGAAAGTTATTAACTGCCTTACTGAAGTCCATATACACCAAATCCACAGCTCGACCCTCATCAACCTTTCCAGTAGAGGAACTCGATAATGTTTGTGAGGCATGACCTGCCCCGAACAAAGCCGTGTTCACTCAAGCCATGCTCTTCCAGATGGTCATAAATCCTATCCATCAGAATCGTTTCTAACATCTTGCAGATGACAGACTTGAGACTTACCATTCTGTATTTGCCGGGGATTTCCATGTTTCCTTTCTTGAAGAGAGGAATTATATTTGCCTCTCTCCAGTACTCAGGTACGACTCCAGTGGAGAGCGAGGATCCAAAGATCTTTCGTCTCCCAAAGCAGCCGAGGACAAATCTGGTCCGGGCCTGGAGACTTGTCAATTTTAATGTTTGACAACATTTTCAGCACATTAGTTTCCTCTATCTCTATCCATTCCATCATGCACGCTTGCTCTTGAAAGGTTTCATTCAGTACAAAGTTCGCTTCTTTCGTAAAGACAGAAGCAAAAAACTCATCTAGGTCTTCCTCTAGCTCCTCAGACTTCACACACAAGTTCCCTATGCTTTCCCTGATCGGCCCTACTCTTTCTTTGGCCATTCTCTTCATCCTCACATAAGTGCAAAATCCCTTTGTGTTCTCATTAATCCGTTCTGCCAAGCCTTTCTCGTGCCCTCTCCTGGCTCTCCTCAGACAACTTCTGAGCTCCATCCTCGCCAACCTGTAATCATCTAGAGCTGAGCTTGACCCTAGCTTCCTCCACCTTATGGGAGTTACGTTTTTTTTATAATGAGAAGCTCCACCGCTCTCGTCATCCAAGGTTTCTTTATCTTACCCCTTCTTGTCTCTCTCAGAGTAACGTATATATTCATCACTTGCAACAACTGTCTCCACACGTCTATGGTGTCTTTACCATGGAATAATTGCTCCCAATCCATGCTTCCTAACTCATGTCTAATCGCATCATAGTTTCCTCTTCCCCAATTCAATAGCCTCCTATTTTGCCTAATCCTCTCCTTCTCCATGGCGATGTAGAATGTGAGGCAGTTGTGGTCGCTTTCACCAATATTCTCTCCCACCACAAGATCAGATAACTGCTCGTTTCCGAGCATCAAGTCTAGAATGGCCTCTCCCCTCATCGCCTGTCAACGTACTGTGTTAGGAAACCCTCCTGAACGCACCTTACAACAACATCTCCATTCAAATCTTCTGCTCGAAGGAGGTTCCAATCAATATTGGAAAAGTTAAAGTCAACCCTTACAACAACCCTACTACATCCACACTTTTTCAAAATCAGCCGACCGATGCTTTCTCCAATCTCCCTGCTGCTGTTGGGGGGCCTGTAGTAAATCCCTAACGAAGTGACTACTACCTTGCTGTTCCTAATTTCCACCAATACTGACTCGGTAGGCAGATCTTCCTCGACAATGGAACCTTCGACAGCTGTGATACACTCTCTGATTTTTCGTGCTACACCCCCTCCTCTTTTTCCCTCCTTCCTATTCTTCTTAAATGCTCTAAACCCTGGAACATCCAGCAACCTGCCTCTGAGAAACTTATGTCTCTGTTGTGGCCACAACATCAGAACACCAGGTACTGACCCATGCTCTAAATTCATCACTTTTATTCGTGATTCTCGTTGCATTCAAGCAAACCCACTTTAAACAATCCCTTGGTTCCTTCCCAGGAAAATCATTCCCACTAGCTGGTCTACCTCTTGCTATTGCCTCATCTGCATCAACTCTCACCACCGGTATATAGCTCAGTTTCCCACCCCCCTGCCATACAAGATTAAACCGTCTCGAACTGCTCGATCAAAACTTCCATTCAGGATATTTGTCCTCTACAACTTCAGATGCAACCCATCCTTCTTGTCCCACTTTCCCCAGAAGACATCCCAATTATCTCCATATCTGAAACCCTCCCACCTACACCAGCTGCGCAGCCACGTGTTAAGGTGCTCCCGCTCCCTGTTCCTCGCCTCGCTATCTCGTGGCATCGGTAGTTATCTGGAGAACACTAATCCGTTAGTCCTGCTTTTCAGCTTCCAGCCTAACTCCCAGAAATCACTTTTTTATATCCTCAATCCTTTTTCTGGCTATAACCTAATTCTTCCTGTTCCCTGGAGTGATGGATGACTTTATAAAGGTTTAAAATATCATGATGGGCATGGATAGAGCGCAAAGTGTTTGTCTTTTCTCCACTATAGGGGAGAACAAATTAACAGAGCCTCTGTTTCAGGCTGAGAGGGGAACGATTGAAACGACAACTGAGGGTCAACTTCCTTTTGCCTCGAGGATGGCGCATGCATGAAATGAACTGCCAGAGGAAGTATAAAAGACCGCAAAAATTACAAAATTTAAAAGGCATCTGGTTGCGTATTTAAAGAGGAAGAAATTTGAGCGATATGGGGTAAATGCTGGCAATTAGGTTTCGATGGATTTCAGATATCTTTGCGGCATGGCCGATTTGGAGCAAAGGTTCTATTTTTTTAACTGTGTAATTCCATGACGCTCGACACACAGCGCTGTGAGTACCAATGGCATACTCTGTCTCTACATCTGACTCCAGAACCGTAACATCGTACTTTCCCCTGACCTGCTCGTCATTACATGTGACTCCAGACCAGCACGACTGAGTGTTTCACTGATCTACTCTGTCTATAAATATCCGCTGCACTGTTGTTACCACTGATACAAGACACAGAACTGCACAGCACAGTAATGAGCCTATCAGCCCATAATGTTGTGCCAAACATGACACCAAGCAGAAGTAATTCCTTATGTCTGTCCTTGCTTCATATCTCTCCACTCCTTACATATTCATGTGCTAATCTAAACGTCCCCTAAGTACCCTAATCGTTACTGCCTCCACCAAAATCCTTGCCAGTGCATTCCAATATCCTACCACATTCTGTTTTACAAACCTGCCCATCACGTCTCCTGTGAACGTTCACCCTCACCTTATGCTTCCGCACACCTTTCATTACTGGGGAAACGATTCTGTCTGTCAACCCCGTCTTGTCATCTCACAATTTTACAGACATCTATCTAATCTCCTCTCAGTCTCTTTTATTCAATAGAAAACAATCTGAGATTTTGCTCACTACTCCTTATCGATCAAAGTCTGTAATCCAGGCAGCATCTTGGTAAATCTCATCTGCACCCTCTCCAAAGCAACCACATCCTTCGTGTAATGTGTCGACCACAACAGAACATGGCACTCTAAGTGTGCTCTCACCAAAGTCTTAGAAAGCTGCAACATGACATATTGAACATTGAACTCAATTCCCTGACCAATCAAGACAAACACACCATGTGACTAATTTACCACCTATTTACTTGCATGGCCACTTTCAGGGAGCTATTATCTTGAATCACAAGTTCCTTCTATACATCAATGCTGTTCTTCGTTCTGCTATTAACTGTATACTTTTCCATAAGGTTTGATCTCCCAAATTGCAGCAGCTCATTCTCATCCAGAGTAAGCTATATCTGCCATGACTCTGCCAATATCTGCAATTGGTATATATTCCTAGTATCCTTTGAAAAAAAACTCTGTGCTATCCACAAATCTTCCAATCTTTGTATCGTCTGCAAACGTACTCACCGACTCATGTACATTTTAATCGAATTCAGTTACATACAACAGAAGATAGTTGATGTCCTAAAACGGATCTTTGGAGAAAACCATTAGTCACGGATCTCCAGCCGGAAAGACACCATTCCACCTTTACTCTCTGCCTTCTATAGACAACCCAATTGTCAATCCAAGCGGCCAAGTACCCGTGGACTCCATTAATCTTAATTTTCACAATGAGTCTACCATGTAGGTTCTTATCGAAAGCCGTACTAAAGTCCATGTTAGCAAATCCTCTGGTTTACCCTCATCATTCATCTTTGAGACCTCCTCAAATAGATCAGTTAAGTTAGTGAGGCATGACCTGCCCTGCACAAAGTTATGTTGACTGCACCTAATTAGATCACGCTTTTCCATATATGCATAAATCCTATTCCTAAGAGTTCACTCCAATAGTTTCCCACCACTGATGTGAGACTTATTGGCTGATAGTTTCCTGGCTTATCCGGACTGCTCTTCTTGAATCGGGGAAAACATAGCCTACTCACCAATCCTCCGGGATCTCTTAAATGGTACGAGAGGAACACTTACTCAGCCAAAGCCTGAGCAATCGCTTCAATTCCCTCATTCAATAAACTGGAGTAGCTATCATCAGGTCTTGGGAAGTTATCTGCATTAATTCTCTTCAAGGGATCCAACTCAACCACTTTCTTGTTCTTTAATGTTCTAGCCTATAGGCATGCTCCACACATATCTCCCTATTCTCCATGTCGTTTTATGGAGCGAATGGTGATGCAAAGTATTCACTTTGGAAGTCAAACATCCTCTGCCTCCAAGCATAAGTGCCATCCTGTATCCTTGAGTGGTCCTACTTTCTCCAGTGAAATACTTCTGTTCTTATTATATGTATAGAATGCTTTGGGACTCTCTTTAACTTGAATTATTAAAGACATTTCATGGCCGCTTCTTGCCGTCTAGTTTCCCGTTTGAATACTTACCTGCTTTCCAACAATTATTCACTGTCCCGTACTATTTTAGCTTCCTAAAACTTACACATGCATCTTTTTCTCTTTTGAAGAAATTCACAGCTACCGTTGTTTTCATATGTCGCTTACCTTGCTACCTTTGTACATCCACCTTACTGGAACATGTCGGTCCGGAACTCTCTACACCAGATCTTCACAAATTCCCACATGTTAAATGTTGTCTTGTCCGTTAACTACATCTTCCAATTAAAGCTTCCTAGCTCCTGTCTCGTGCTGATGTAAATTGCCTTCCACCAATTTTGTACCTAACCGAAGCTCCTGACATCTCCCTGTTCATAGCTATCTTACAACTTACCGAGCTGTGATGACTGTTTTCAAAAGGCTCTCCCACTAAAAGGTAATCACTTGGCCAGGCTAAGTAACCAATACAAGTTACACTGTGACCCCTCTGCCAGTTGGGCTATCCACATACTGTTTCAAGAAATACACTTACATCTAATTAAGGAAGTCCACTCTGTTTCCCGCTCTTGCTGTAAGGGAGTCCCAATGAATATTGAGGAAGTTAACGTTACCCATTATGAAAATTCTTTTGTTATCGAATCTTACCATGATCAGCCACATATTTGTTCCCAATTGCTGTTGGACATCCTATGTTAGAATCCTGGCAGATTGTTTGCACCCACCTAATTTTTCAGCTCTACCCCTCTTGCCTTCTGCATTTCCTCTCAGAGTAAAGATGTAAGATTCTGTCTGATTACTAACACAACTCTTTCATATCTTTTACCCTTTTCTCTATCTCGTCTAAACTAACGAAATCCTGGAGTCTTTTCAGTCCCTCTCTCAACCACATCTCTGCAGTGGGCACAACATCTTCGTCTTACGTACTGATCCAGGTTCTACGCTCATTTGTCTTACCGGTTAAACTCCTTGTATTGATGTAAACACACGTTAGGCCATGTGTGCTGTTGTGTTCATTCACCCATCACTGTGTGTCCTTTCTGTCTGATTCACTGGTCTTAGCAACAAACTTCCTGTCAATCTCTCCACTTGTTGTCCTGCTGCTGTAATTGCATTCCCTGGCACTAGAGTTTAAGCCCTCCCATGTAGTACGAGCGAAAGTTGCAGCGAGGATATTGGTTGCTTTCGGAGCAATCAGTGCCTCGTTTATAGTCCACCCTTGCATCAGGAGAGAGTCCACTGATCCAAGATCCAAAAAAGCCATGCACCTTGCATCAGTTTCTTCTCCATGTATTCATCTTCCCTATATTTCTATTCCTTGCAACACTAGGAAGTGACCCTGGCAGCTATTCTGAAAGTAATATTGCTGAGGTCCTGCTCTTCAGCCTCTTTCTAACTGCCTCTTCATTCACCCGGATCTATAGTGTTTCCATGTATACCTCCAGGCGCGCAGCACTGTGCTTAACGCTGAACTGCTCTGTATCTGCATGGTTCTGAATAAGAGCATTATGGTCAACTCTAATCTGATCTATCTGTGGATGTCATTCGATCCTCACAACACTCTGGTTATCATTGACCTGCTCTGTACCTGCATGTGGATCCATTCTCACAGCATTTAAACACATATTGACCAGAATCACTGCGCTGTCATTACCGCTGACATGGACCTTTCGTGCAATTGACTGCAGACCCTCAATATATGGATCCCACTGACCTGCTCTGTTTCTACATGTGATTCCAGACTCACATCACCGTGGTTATCACTGACCTGTTTCACTTCCAGCAGTAACTCCATATGCAAAACACTGTTGTTGTGGTTCTGAACGCCGATCTGGGAACTTGTTTTGCAGACGTTTCTTCCTCTGTCTAGGTGACATACTCAGTGCTTGGGACCCTCCTGTGAAGCGCTTCTGTGATGCTTCCTCCGGCAATTGTGGTGGTTTGAATCTGCCGCTTACAGTTGTCAGTTCCAGCTGTCCGCTGCAGTGGTCGGTATATTGGGTTCAGGTCGATGTGCTTATTGATTGAATCTGTGGATCAGCGCCATGACTCTTCCACAGATTCAATCCATAAGCACATTGACCTGGACCCAATATACCGACAACTGCAGCGGACAGCTGGAACTGGCAACCGTAAGCGGCAGATTCAAACCACTACAATTGCCGGAGGAAACATTACAGAACCGCTTCAAAGAAGGGTCCCAAGCACTGAGGATGTCACCTAGACAGAGGACGAAACGTCTGCAACACAAATTCCCAGCTCGGCGAACACAACCACAACAACGAGCACCCGAGCTACAAATCTTCTCACAGACTTTGAGCATGACACTGTTATTACCGCTGATCTCCTGCGTCTATACTTCTGAG
The DNA here is from genome assembly GCF_020745735.1 of Hemiscyllium ocellatum. NCBI lineage: Eukaryota > Metazoa > Chordata > Chondrichthyes > Orectolobiformes > Hemiscylliidae > Hemiscyllium > Hemiscyllium ocellatum. The sequence goes on from NW_026867571.1 coordinate 21,185, forward strand.
TCAAGACTTATGGTATTGTGATTAACACGAACTTGTTCTGTCTTCAAAAGTTAATCCACACCCACAGCCTTATTACAATCACCGACTTACGCTGTCGCTACATGAGAGTGTAAATCCACTTTTGTGACGATTGAAAAAAGTGACATGAATGGTGCTCTGTCGGTAGTATGGCAGCAAGCAGCGCACATTTTCTATCCTGCTACTTCCCACTGTGCCTCCAAATCCCCCTCCTGTCCTGGAACTGGGAGAGTGATGTACTAGAGATGGCCAAAGTGCCCACTGAATGGAAGATCACGCTCCACTTCCCCAAAGAGAATAGTGGACAACGAACCAATTGCATTTTCTGCGGGCTGCTGTTTGTGTCTGTTCGATCAGAGGTTCAGAAAGGCTGGGAGATTATCTTCAACGCCGTTCCAGATCTTATGCTTTTCAATTCCCAACTGAGTCCCCTCATTGGACTGAGGCGAGCAGCTGCTTTCTGTTGACTCTTTTTTGCTCCTCATAAACCTCTTCACATGAAACAGGCCTGCCCAATATTGTCTCTGCTCAATTGAAAACAATCCGTTTAAATCCAGCCTCTCACCGACGGTAAAATGCTCCATTGAACAGAGAAACGAACAGCACAGGAACAAACCCTTCTGCAATGTGTCTGTGAAGACAAGTGTACTATTCCACACTAATTCTATCTGTCTTCACATGGTCCATAACGCTTTACACATTGCCGGTTCTTCCATCTATCTAATTGCCTGACAATTTTGCTATTCTCTCCAAGTCCACCACCTTCTTTGGCAATCTTTTCCAGACATGTACTACTCTCTCTGTCAACAAAAAAAACTGTCTCGTGGTTATCATTTTAATATGCCCCCCCCCCCCCCCACACCTTAAACCATTGCCCAATACATTTCCAAACTGGGCAAAAGAGTCCGGCTCGGTAACCTATCCTAGCCCCTCATCTTTTTATATACTTCCTTCAAATCGCCTCTCAGCTGCAAAACCCAAGCACGAACAATCCAAATTATGTCAAAAAGCTGTTGGTAATCAGTCGTCTCTGATGCAAGCAACATCCTTGTAAACATATTTCCCTGCCTCTCCAAAGCGTTTACGTCCTTGCTATGTTGTGGCGACCTGAACTGCAAACGATCCCCAGTTGTGGGCACACCAAAGACCCACATGCCAGCTAAGCTACGGCAGTGTGAAGATCATCAATGCATGATATCCATTTTCTGAACACTCACTTCCTACCTGACATTTTGTTTAGACATTGATATGAAAGCGAAGTGAGACATAGACATCAATGTTTGCAATATCATCCAGTTTTGTTCACGTAGTTTAGAAAGCAATGGGCCAGTGATCGTTCAGCTGAAACAATAACATGAAGCCTGAATTGATGAGATGACAGAACTCCCCAGTCAGAAACACAGACGATTTCTAGTGTTGCATGTTGCCCTTTCCTTCTTCGATTTCACAAACGTACGCAACACACTTGGAAAATGGGGCACACTCCTTTTACACTCGTGGAAATACCCTTCTCACATGGCACGCGGCTGCAGCAACTCCTTTCTAAAATACATGAAAATATTGAGTAAGGAGAGAGAATAAAAAGAAAAAAACAAAGATTCGTTGATGTTAACAGTCAGATGCGATAGGACATCCACCTGCCACCTGACTCAGATGCACAATGCCAGAACAATGCAGATTGCACCCTTTCTCTTCTAACCAGACATTCTTGGAGTTGTACGGGTGCATATTGCTTGAACTGTGTTACAACAATTGTTCGTGCAGACCAGAACTGTGTGCAGGTCTCCACGTCCGGCCAAATATTGATACAGTCTACTGACAACTGAGAAGTGCATTCTCACTGTGAGGCATTGTGAAGTACTCAAACAGCTTGCCGTCAGGGAGTGAAAATGCATCGACAGGATGGAACAATCCCAAAGTCAATGAATTTGTAACGTATTTAGCCAGAGCGGTGCTGGGATTTAGAATGCTTTGCCTTGGAGAGAGGCAGAGGCTGATTTCACAGCAGGTTTCAAAAGAAAGCTGGATGTGTAGTTCAATGGGATGAATTGAGATCGGGTATCAAAATAATCCTGGCGAATGGGGCTAGCTGGACAGCACTTTCCAGCATCAGTACATATACGATGGTAAGAATGTCCTACTTACAGAACTGTACAATTGTATGATGATTATGTGGCAGAGAACTCAACAGGTCTCAGTAAGGAATGGTACATAAAGACCGAGATTAAATGAGATTGGTGTCTGTGAGTAGGTAGTCGACCTAAGAGACCTGACGTCTTGAATCATGATCAATAATGCCAGCTCACTGATAAAACGTCGAGAACAGAATTCCCACTTGGAAGAGCTCAGGTTCCACGACGTTTTTCAACCTGCAGCCATTTTCAGACACTGGACAAGCAGTTGGATGAGCAAAGGTGGCCGTTTAGCCAATCAAGCTTGCTCTTCGATTTGATGATATGTCGGTGCTGATGTTTGATTGGGGTGGACATTTTCTTTATAAAATCGCACGATATCAGTTTATAGTTAAACAGGTTTATTTGGAAGTGCAACCGGGGAGCGCTGCTCCCTTGTCGCATATCTCGTGGAATAGGAGTATCGGACACAGAAGCATTTAGAGAAAAATAACAATATTTCATACACATTTGGAATATATTGAATAAACATAGATTGCTGTTAAGTCTTTTGTCTTTTAGAATGGGGCTGCAGGTTTCAATTCCTTAGTATATAAATCCCAGAACTTTTTTCACATTTTGACGAAATCCCAGAACTGTATTCCCGAGATAATTAAAGGTTGTATTTAAAAAGACGTCACATCTCAGCTCAGACAAAACAATAAAGGGGTGAATTTATAGTCTGTATGTATTCTAATCTTGAGTCAGACTCATTATAATTTCAAAGTAGGATTGTGCAAAAATGTCACACGAATAGTAAAACAATACTGACTTCCGACTGATGGTGTATTTTTTGAACAAATGTAATGGATCTGCAAATACAATTCACCAAATTGCCATTCACCCCATCGAATTTTGTGTTTCTGTGTGCATGTGAGAGAGAGAAGTCTTGAGAGAGAGTGTGTGTGTGCATGTATGTGTGGGTGGGAGAGAGGGAGTGTGTGTGTGTGTGTGTGTGTGTCTGTGCACCTGTACATGTGCGTCTGAGAGAGAGTGTATATCTGTAAGAAAATCTGCGTACGTATATTTGAATGTAAAACAGGGTGTGCATCTGGTGTCATGTCTGAGCTCATCATGTCCACTTCCCTTTCCTGCAATTCAAGGATAATTTCTCGATTCCCATCCTGACTGAAAATCTGTGAACTGCACTCATAAACATAATGAATGAAAATGCACTCTATGCTAAAGAATCCCACCGTTTCGATGCCCTTCAAAAGAAGATAACCTCCTTGGATTCCGACTTAAATGGGCGACACTTTATTCAGAGCTGATGCACTCTGGTCCATAATTCTTGCACAACTTTAAACAACATTGCCTATTCTACACTGAATATTTTTTCAAACAGTTTTTCATGTTTCAGTTAGCTGAGATCTCATTTTTCTCAAATCCCACCAATATTATCCTGTCCTCCTCAATCTCTCCATAGCTGACGTCAGTTCCATGGTCCTCTCTAGATTGCATCAAATTCTGCTCCGACTGGAAACAAAGAAATGGCCGAGGAGCTGACTGAGTAATTTGCATCAGTCTTTGCTGTGAAAAGGGTCACTAACATCGTTGGGGCGGGGTGGGGGGGGTGGGTGGGGTGGACAGCAGAAATTAGTACGGTGGCCCATCACAAGGAAAAGGTGCTGAAAAAAGCCGAAAATCTATAAGTGGACAAATTACCTGATATAGATGGGCTACGCCCCACGGTTCTGAAGCAGATAGTGAAGCCTTCAATAGTGATCTTTCTGTTGTCACTAAATTCAGGGCGACTCCTAGAATACTGGAAGCTTACTAATGTTAAACCCCTGTTTTAGAAGTCAATAGGAAAAAATTACAGACTGAAAAACCTGGCCTCAGTCGACGATTAGATTTTGCAATCTATTGTGAAGGGTGGGATTTCTGAATACTTAGAAATGCATTGTAAAACAGGGCAAACTCAGTATTATTTTATCAAAGGGAGTTTTAAATTCTTTGAGAGGGCATAGAGAAGGTTAGACCAAGGAGAGCCAAGCGCTATTGTCTATCCCCACTTCAAGTAGGTGTTTGATCAGGTGCCAAAGGAAGCAACATAGTAGGAAAGGGCCGGATGTTGTCATACGTCAGGTACTAGCCTGTCTAGAAGATTGACTTTCTGGCAGAATTCAGAGAGTGGGATAAACACATTCCTTCACAGGAAAGAAACCCGTGGCCAATGGCTTTTAACAAATTGCAGTTTTGTGATTACTTCATATATTAGCGATCGACATGAAACAACTAAGAGCGTTTTGGCTAAGTTTGCAGACGAAACAATTATGAGTAGAACGGTTGGTAAAATTGAGGAGACATGGGGGTTTCAAACAGGTTTAGAGATTAGGAGAGCGGATGAAAGTATGGATTATTTTCGAAATGGGTAGAAAATTCAGAAATCTGAAGTTCAAAGGGACTTAGAGTCCTAGTCTATGATCCTCTTCAGGTAAACCTGCAAGTTGAGTCGGTAATCATAAATGCAACTAGAATGTTGTCATCCATCTCGAAAGGACAAGAACAAAGAAGCACGGATGTGCATCTGAGGCACGGTAAGGCTTGTCATTCTACATTTGGATTATTATGCACAGGTTTGGGCTCCATACCTCAGCAATGAGGCATTGGCTCTGCAGTGGTCCGGAAGTTGTTCACAATAATCATTCGAGGAATGAAAGACAACATTTGAGGAATATTTGTGTACTCTTTGACTGAACTCTATGGAGTTAAGAACCATCACTTATATCTGACTGAAACTTACAGAATATGTCAAATCCTGGACAATGTGGAATTTGGAAGGTGTTTCCATTGGCAGAAAAAAACGATGAATCGAAGAGTCAGCCTTTGAGTGAATGGAAGAACTCTTAGCGTGGAGATAAACAGAAACGTTTCGAGATAAGGACTGTTGAAACTACGGGAATCATTACCACAGAAGTTCATGGAGCCAGGTCATTAAGTACATATAAGATTGACACAGTTAGATTCTTGGTTCTGAAGGTGATCAAAGTTTACAGGAAGAAAGCGGGAAAATGGGGTTGAAAACTCTACCAGCTGTGTTCGAATGGCAGAGCACACTCGCTGGGCGAAATGGCCCAATTTCTGATCCTGTGGTCTTCCAATCTTAAAATGTTTCCTGAGATAAGGTGCCCACAATTACTTATGATATTCCACCAGTGCTTTGACGACAGTCTTGTGTAGTCTTCGCAAAATGTCCTGACCTTTGCACACCAATCCCATGGAACACCTATGAATGTATTTTTGAACACACCTGGTGGAGCTGTTTTCGAATCACCCTGGTCAGTGATGTGGTTACACGCATCTGGAGTAGGTACGAACGGAGACCAAGCCTTCCTGACTTATAGCTGGGACATTTCCATTGGAATACTACAGCTGGCTGTCGTTGAGATGCAGCATGTGGATGTGACTCCTGAGATGACAGGATATAACTACTTGGTCATCAATTCTTATAATAATAAGAAAAAAAAATAACAAGCGTACAATTTCCGCACCCATTGGGAATTCCACTCAGTGTTTTACTGAGAGTATTTATTTCTCTTCGAAGATGACAAAAACAGTATGTGCCGACGGAATGGACACACATGAGACACACAGATGGCAGCATACATCGAAAGAGCACATCAGTTACTGTTCCAAACTATGCTTCCCATGTTTGCCAAAGCGGAGACTAACAAAGTTCTGCAACTCAGACGAAAAGTAGAACTTCCCAATTGTGGTGGCTTCGCCAAATATCAGGGTTCAAAGTAGGAATAACAGTGTCGCCCACAACATCGTTGTGGTTATGAGAGAAGAAACGATCATCCTCTCTTTATGGGTTCACACCTTACACTGGTGGTATCAATTATTGATACAATGGCGTCTGGCGACACTTTACGTTCTAATAAGGTGTAGATCACTAACTCAGACTGACAGTAACTGAAATGAAAAATTGGAAATATCTCCTTAACGCTTACATAATAAATCGAACAGAGTTAAGGGCCTGATTAATCAGTCAACTGCCGAGGATTGAAGTCAATTTTTCATAAGTATGTAGCTACAGAAATAGGCGATTCGGCATATTGAGTCTGTTCAGCTACTCAGGAAGATCATGTCTAATCTGTAAGACAACTCCATATGTAAGGCTTGGGACCATATCCCCGAATCCTCTGCCTTAATGAAAATGATCAATCTTACATTTAAGTGTAACAATTGAATTAGCATTGCTAAGCATTTGAGGGTGTAAGTTCCAAACCTCCAGAACTGTTTTAGTGTAGACGTGAGTTCTGTCATCTCTCTTGCATTGCCTGACCATCGTTCTCAGGCTATAATATGGGCATTTCTGGTTGTGGGCAAAGACTGAATGGCCACCCTCAGTTGTCTCTGCGAGCATGGTGGTGAACTGCCTTCTTGATTCGCAATAATCCAAACGTTGCAGTTTACCCAAAACGACCCTTGGGCAGGAATTCCGTGATTTTGTACCAGCACATATTGACTTCAACGTCATCCTTTGCACATTGTTTGTCCTTATATATCTTGTCTTTCCCTGTTAGTAATCGGAACCTTCGATTACATCTCCGAATAACCTTCCAGATTCTGTGAGATTTCAAGCCTAAATAAAGAACATAGAACAGTACAAAACAGTAAAAGCATGTGGTCCTCGGTGTTGTTGCAGTCTTTTGTCCTACTCTAAGATCAGGCAACCCGACATACCTTTCATTGCACTAATAGAGTTAGACTCCCCACTGTGTGGAAACACATTATTTGGCCAACATGTCCACATTGGACCGCGAAAGAATATCTCATCCAAACCCATGGCCGCCACACCAATGGATCTACATTCCCCCGCCTAATCTACCTGGCCTAGACATCCCTGACCACTAATGGCAATTTAACATGGACAATTCACCTAACTGCACATATATGTGATTCTGGCAGGAAAGCAGAGCATCAGGAGGGCAAGCACGCAGAAAAGGGGAAAACGTGCAAACTCCACATAGATATTCCAGTGAGGATGGAATCGAACCCGGGTCAGTGGTGCTGTGTAGCAGCAGTGCTAACCACTGAGCGAACGTGCCGTTGGACTAGTTGCTTAAAAAAAATGTGATTTTATTACCACTGTTGACAGTATATTCCACACACCCACCACTACCAGTGTAAACAAACCAGAACTCACATCTTTTCTGGCCCTTCCTCCAATTAGCTTAATTATTCCCCCACATGATAGATTTTAACGCTATGGGCAACAGTCTGCTTATCGATTCTATCTATGACTCTCAACATCCTGTGCAAGAAAAGCAAGTCACCTCTCATACCTCGGCGCTCAAATCAGAAAAGTCATTACTTGCGTTAACCTTCCTTCATAAGATATGCCCTCCAGTCCAGGCAATATCTTGGGAAGTCTTCTCTGCACTTTCTTTCAATCTTCGTTTTAATGAGGCGATCAAACTCAATTCGATGTTCGACGAATGGTCTAACCAGTGGTCTACAGAGCTGCAGTATAACCACGCAGCTGTTAAACTTAATCTCCATGTTAATGAACGTCAACACATCGTACACCTACTTAACACAACTGTCAACTTGGATGGCAAATTTGGTGGATCTATGGACATGGTTCTCACTGTTATTCCGCATTGCCAAGAATTCTGTACGTTACGTGAATATTCGACATTCCAAAATGAATCACTTCACACTTTTGCTGATGGAACTTCAGCTCCTTCTGTCTCCAGCCTTGCAACGTCCCGTTGCAATCTACAACGGCCCTCCATACAATGCACAACTCCACCAAACTTTGTATTATTGGTAAACTTTTGAACCCACCTTCACTTCCTCATCAAAGTCATTGATAAAATTACGAAGAGCAGACGTCCTGGAACTGGCCCCTGTGGAACACCACTGGTCACCGAAACCTCGGTTGTAATCTTTTCATTTACTATCACTCTCCATTTTCTATGCGCCAGCCAATTCTAATATCTGGACATTCAGATTTCTCTTTATCCCAGTCCTCCTTATTTTCTGAATAAGCCTAAAATGGAGAACTTTATCAAACACCTTGCGAAATTCCATGTCCATCGCACCTACTGCTCTACCTTATTTAACTTGTTGCCAAATCCTCAAAGAATTCAGTAAGATTTGTGAGGTATGACTTGCCGCTGACAAAGGTATACTGACTTTGTATAACGAAACTACGGTTTTCAAGTAATCATAAATCCTGTCTCCCAGTAAATTCTACAAAATGTTGCCCATCACCGATGTAAGATTACCTCGTCTGTAATTCCCAGAACCATCCGAATATCCTTTCCTGAACATGGGAATAACATTTGTCACACTCCAATGATGTGGCACGAAACCAGGACACAGTAATGACGCAAGGATCATCGCCAGAGGCAAACACATGCCTGGCTTCCTGTGATATCCGAGGGTACATTCTGTAATCCCAAGGGATTTATGTATTCTTGCATTTATCTAAATATTCAGCACAAACACCTTCCTAACATCGACAGCTCGATTGTCTCAGTCTACTTCATGCTGTCATCAGAAACGTCAAGGGCACCATCTGTCGTGAACACTGAATCAATGTATTTATAAATGACTTCCTCTGAGTCCAGGCACAAGTTCCCTCCACAAGCCTTGATTGGCACTAACTCACAATGGTCATCCTCTTGTCCCTTAATTAAGTGTAGAGGGCATTCGAGTTCCCCTTAACACGAGGCTCTGTTGTTTTTATTGCCACTTCCAGCTCTCCTAACTCCACTCTTCAGGTGTTTGTAAACTTCTGAAACTCTGTCTGATCTTTGCCGGCTCAACCTTAAGCAAAATTCCTTCACCCTCATTACCAGACATTCCATTATCCTTGTCACACAACGTTCTTTCAAACTAATATTCCTTCCTTGTCGCAATTGCACAAACCTATCCAGCGCCATTAGCTGGAGCTTCTGAAGCACCCTTCACGTTGTTATCGTGCATTTTCCAGTGAACAGGTGTTGCCATTTAGAAGCACAAATTGCATACTGATGGACTTGTAATCTCCCCTCCCCCAAATACATACCTTCCCAAACCGTTTGTTCCTAACCTCTCCACGCAGAACGTAAACGTCTGGGAGTTGTGATCACTATCGCTGAAAAACACTCCCACTTGCGATCTGAAAACCTGGCATGCCTCATTGCCAGACACCAAATGCAATGTGGCCTCCGCTCTTGCCGACCCATCCACAATTTGAGTCAGGAATGCTTTCTGAACACAACCCATAAATCCTGCTCCATCAAAGCTGTTTGAAGTAAATAGGTTCGAAGAAATAGTATGGATGTTAAAGTCACCCACGAGAACAATCCTTCTCCTTCTGCACCTTTCCAAAATCTGACTCCCAGTCTCTTACTCCATCCCTCTGTTGCTATTGCGGTGACTGCATAAAACTCCCAATAAAATGACTGCTCCTTTCCTGTTTCTGACTTCCAACCAGACTGACTCTGGAGACAAACCCTCCTCCAAGATCTTTCTTTCTGAAGCTGTGATATTATCGCTGATTAGCAATACCATTCCCCCACCTCTTTTGCAGAAAACGTCCATTTGAAACGTCTAAACCGTGGAACATCCAATATCACAGCTGCATTTTGATATCCAAGTTTCTGTAATGACCACAACATAACTGTTCGCAGTACTGATCCAGACTCTGAGTTGGTCACACATATTCTTGATACTTGTATTAAACTAGCCACACTTAAACCCATCACAATAACTGCACCTTTGCCCCATCAAGTGCCAGCCCTTTCTCAGAAATCCACTGCATGCTGTGTCTAGCACTACACGACCTACCACATCAGCTGATCCGGAGTGCTGTTCCAAACCTCCTGTCTATCTAGTTTGAACCCTCCCAAAGAACTCCAGCAAACCTCACTCAGAAGGCATTATTGCCCCTCCAGTTCAGGTGCACCCGCACTTCGTTTACAGGTCCCCTCTCTCCAGGATGTATCCAATAGGATTCGGAAATTACTGCATGGAGTCTACTCCGCCACTTAATCCTAAATAAGTTTCTCATTTTCAGTTTTCCTCTTACCCCCCGTAATGTTTGATCCTATGATAATCAATAATCTATCGATCTCAGTCTCAAAAGTACTCAACGACCTGACTTTCAGAACCGTCATTGACTGTGAATTCATCAATCTCTGGCTGAAGAAATTTCACCTTAGCTTGGTTCCTAAAGGATTTCTCTTTACACTCAGGCTGCCGTTTTGAAGTTTTTTTATTCTCTCGTACTAATGGAAACATCTTTCAAACATGCAGTGTGACCTGGCCATTTAATATTCCGCGTCTACACTGTTGGGAATCTAAATACAATCCTTCAAATCCTCAACTACTTACATTCAATGATATCCTAAGGTGTTAGCCCTGCTGCCTCTCATCACCAAACTAACGGGTTCGACCACAGACCTGGGTGATTGAATCCATGAAATTTTTACAATTGCCCCATGTCTTCATGGGATACTTCCGGGGACTCCAGTTTACTCTGGCAGTCTAATGTTTAGCAGTTTTTGTGAATTGGTCAGGCTATACTGCGTCCTCGTATCCAGGGATGTACAGGTTAGTGAATTAGCCATGTGAAGTCTACACTTATTGATATGTGGTCGGGGATGGAGGTGAGATGGATAGAGTATCGTATGTGGGGTTGTGAGAATGGGGTCCTCTGAGAAGGATGCTGTTTGGAAATTCATTGCAGACGCAAGCAGCCAAATGACTGATTTCTGCACTGTCGGGAATCCATAATTAATCTATGAAATCATTCATATTCTGACCTTCATATGCCTGAAATCTTAAGTAATTCTCAGTTCTGTGCCTTAAGCTAAAAACCGAGGGCCACAGAAGCACGCTGCTTCGAGTTACTGCCTTAGTTTTGCTTCAGCTGTGCACATTTACAAATGAATGCCATCATGCACTGCCAGGCACGAATACGCGCAGTAATCTAAATAAGACTCGGTACATTCTACCATCTCTCTCTAAAAGCAAACCAAGTTCTAATTGTGATTCCATTGCAGGGAAATGTAGGAAGCTCCAGCTGCACTACTCGTTACCTTGTGGCCATGGTTAATGGTGTATGTACAACCTATTATCACTGAGTTCATGCTGAACCAAATCAATCGTTATTAATTCTTTTTACCTCGTTAGGAACTGACCCGTGTGCCTAAGGTTTGCAAATTACTGCTTCACATTGCAAGAGTTTGTCCCTCGGATGCTACCTGACCGACTATGATTGTTTCCAGCACCACACTCTAGCCTCTCATCAGTGACATCTGCAGAACTCACATTCGCCTAATAGACTGCTCATTCTGATTGACCATCACTTTTACATCTGTCCGATATGTTGGAAGACCGTGCAATCTAAATATTTCAATGTACAGTAGTTTGCAGAAATATCCCCATCTTCTTTTGATTTAAGGCTGATCTGGGAAATAACAACGTTCGACGAGAGTGTTCTAATCAGGAAAAGTATTTTACTATCCACGGATGTATTGGATTTACAATATTGGATAAGGCTTTAACGTCATTTCTAACATTCGATTTAATTTTGTTTTTCAATGTTCTCTCAGCCACATTTTAGTGGCTGTTTGAATCCACAATGGACTGAGGATTCAGAGCAAGGGACAGAACCAAAATTACTCAGAGCTGGAAAGCAGGCAGCTTTCTGTGATTGCACTCCACAACATATCGTGCCATTTTATGCTGCCGTGTATTGTGCATATTTTCTTGACTCTTAATGTTAAGAACCACTAATGTCGATTATGATTATAAATTTGGGAAAGTTGAGTATATTTTGTCGAACTTATATTTTTGCACAAACACATTAATATGTGTTGCTACTCAATACAATTCCGGAGAGCAGTTGAAGAATATTGCCTAATATCAGATTACATCAATGATAAGACTAATTTCTACAGAAAACATCTGAGGGCTGCCTAAAAGTGAAGAGCAAATAGGAAGAGTGGATCCACTGACCATCTTTGACAAAGAGAATCTAGAAGGAATGATTGTCCAATTTACACAAAGGAATGGAGTAAATACTTGCACATCTGCCATCTGATCCAGCAAATAAACAGTGGCACCAGATCAAACATAAACATTACGGAGGACTTAACTCATTACTAAAAATAGCAGCAAAGTAAACTCACTATGAACTTTGATGCGGAGAGTGGGGAAACAGGTAGATATTCACAAACCAAAAACAGAAGGATAGGTTCAAGAGCCGTCACCGTACTACAAAGAGAATTGACATATTCGTACGAGGAAACAACGTGTATTCATAGAAATTAGAAGTGAATTCGAAATTAGTGTACCTGCAGGATATTTCAAGACAGATAATGAAGTGAGACTCTGATAGAAAGAGCAAAGTGACACAACACAATGTTTATCAAAAAAAATCTGCAGATTTCCCGATTAGAGGTGAAAATAAGCACATTTGCCAACAAGAGATTGGGCAAACTCGATTCGCTCATCTCAGATCCATTCAATTCCAGCCTTCGTGTTTTCGTTTCAGCTTTACACCATTTGCACATCATGTTTGCAGGAGTTACCTAAATTGCTGTCATGACACACTATAAGACATTTTTCCATTTCACTATTTTATAAAAGATTGTTTCCACTACAATTAACATTCGTTGCGTTTTGACTGCATCAGCTGCGCATATTTCGACTACAATTTCAGGCCATGAACTCGCCAGGCACCATTCTCACTGCTGGAGGAATAAGTTTCCCACGGTTGCTTCTGTTATAAAAAAAAATCCTATATCGGTACACTATTGTTAATTTGTATTTCTATGACATTTATATACCGAATCTCTCACAATCAACATTGTGGTGTTTATCATTGCCTGGCCTTTGAAATGTACTTTTCATGCGTTGACCATAGCTCCAAGAAGAGACTGGCTATCTGGGCTTCTGTCGCGGACAACCCATCACCACTGTCCGAAGTATATGTCCACCACCTTCAAGGCAGATGTTCGAAATGAGGTGAAATACACTCAAATTTGCATGGATGAAAGCAGCTCAATTAATATTTTAGATTGGCTGAGAAATGGCAGATGGAGAGCAAATCTGAGCAGGACCTGTGCACTTTATGGGAAGGTCCTGATGATGTTGTTGAACAAAGAGACTTTGGAGAATAGATTCATAGCTTCTTGAAAGTGGAGTTGCAGGTAGTTAGGAGAGTGAAGAAGGCATTTGGTATGGTTTCCCTTATTGGTCAGAGTATTGATTACCGCAGTTGGTGGGCGATGTTGCGAATGGGCAGGAGAATGGTTCGGGCGCTTTCGGAATAATGTGTGCAATTATGGAATACCTTCCTATGAAGGATATTGTGTCACTTGAATGGATTCAGAAAAGATTTACAAGGATGTTGCCAGGGTTGAAGGATTTGATCAAGAAGGAGTGGCTGAACAGGCAAAGGCTGTTTTCCACGGAGTGTTGGAGGCTGAGCGGTGACGTTATAGTGGTTTATAAAATATTGAGGGACATAGACAGGAAAAATCGACAAAGACTTGCCCCGGGGTGGAGGAAACCACAACTGGGCGACATAGGTTGAAGGTGAGGGGGGAAATATATAAAAGAAACCTAAGGGGCGACCTTTTCACGCAGAGGATGGTACGCGTATGGTATGAGCTGCCAGAGAAAATGGTGGATGCGAGACTGCTACATTTAAAAGTCATCTGGATAGCTATAACAATATGAACAATATGGAGGTACACGGGCTGGGTACCTGCAGGAGGGACTAGGTTGGGTGGGGATATCAGGTCAGGGTGGACAAATTGGACCAAAGAGTCTGAATCCGTGATGAATGTCTCTGTACCTATGCAGCAGGTATCACCAGATGAATTTGTTGTCAAGTTCAATTGCAGAAACAGAGCCAGATTCTGATTGTAATTAAACAAACCTAAGTCGTCTCAGAAAGGAGCTATTGATACTGCAGTTATTTATCGAACCCCAGAAACCTAGCTCCTGAATCAGGGCTGAAAGAGAGTCTTGAAAAGGCTTTGATGACTGAGGAAGGAAGTCCATCGCCAGAGCGAGTCATTGCAAATCTAGACAAGGAAGTAAATGCTCAACTACGTGGTCAGAAAAATAGTTATGTTCAGTCTGCTGGAGCTTTCTCTAAACTGATTCTACACTTGAATAATGATATTTGGGAATTGTTGCGCAGTGGGAGTTTTGTAGAATGGAGGAGGATGTGATTCACTTCGTATTTCCCGCAATAGAAAATATGTGCTGAGTGGAGAATTTGGTACTGTATTCTCCTCTCCTGGAACAAGTCTATCGTGAGTGAAGACATCGAAAATCAGCAGTTGCACACGTTGTTGACAGAAAATCAGGACGGAGGAGTTCCTGTAATTTATGCCCTGACTTTAAAGCATTTGGGATTACTGCAAGGCAGAAGCGCAACACAGATTGTGTATTACAGTCATGCTAGGAAGGAATCTAGGAAGGGATACATGACGCAACTCTGTTGTCATTGAACTTAGAGTTGCCATGCTGATGTTCGGAGGCAAAAGCTCCAAAATGCACCTTTGCCAGATGCAGCTCCCGAGAATTCCGTCTCCCCAAGTACTACAGGGACTGCTCAGACTCTGTAACATATCGACCTTTACCACTCTATTCTATTTTTCTTTTATTGCAGTCCATTTCCTTCTTAAAAAAAATCTGTGAACTGATTGGGAAAACCCTCAATTTTGATTGTGAATCGCATTATTTCAGATAATGTGAACATAGTTCTGAGTAATTCTACAAAAAATGTTGTTTAATATTTGTTAAAAGCTGATGGACTAAGTTCAACAAATGTTTAACGAGTTAAAACTGTCCTTTAATGTTTGAAATCATTGAGTCATAGAGATGTACAGCATAGAAACTGATCCATGCTGACAAGATTTCACAGCCCAATCTAGTCCCACCTGCCAGCAACCAGCCAATATCCCTCCAAATACTTCCTATTCTTATACCCATCCAAATGCCCCGTAAATGATGCAATTGTACCAGCCTCCACCACTTCCTCTGACAGATCATTCCACATGCGTACAAACTCTGCATGAAAAGGTCGCCCGGTACATCTCTTTTATATCTTTCTCCTCTCATCCAAAACTTATGCCGTCTAGTTCTGGACTCCCCGACCCCAGGGAAAAGACTTTGTATATTTGCCCTACCTATTCCCATCATAATTTTGTAAACCTCGATCAGGTCACCTCTCAGCCACCGATGCTCCAGTGAAAACAGTGTTCAGCCCCTCCCTATAGCTCAAATCCTCGAAATCTGGCAACATCCTTGTAAATCTTTTCTGAACCTTTTCAAGTTGCACAACATCTTTTCCATAGGAAGGAGATCAAAATTGTACACAATATTCTATCAGTGGTCTAAACAATGCCCTGCCCAGCCGCAACATGATCTCCCAACTCCTGCACTCAATACTCAGACTAATAAAGTAAATCATACCAAACGCCATCTTCACTATACTATCGACCTGTGACTCCACTTTCAAGGATTTATAAACCTGCACTCCAAGGTCTCTTTGTTCAACAACACTCCCGAGGACCTAACCATTAAGTTTATAAGTCCTGATAAGATTTGCTTTGCCAAAATGCAACACATCACATTTATCTATGTTAAATGCCCTCTGCCTCTTCTCAGCCCACTGACGAATCTGTTCAAGATCCTGCTGTAATCTTAGGTAACCCTCTTCACTGTTCATGTTGGTCTCATCTTATGCTCGCATCCAAATCATTTGTATAAATGAAAAATCGTAGAGAAACCAGCACCGATCCTCGTGGCATTCCACTGGTCACAGGCCTCCCGTCTGCACAACAACCCTCCACGACCACCCTCTGTCTTCTACCTTTCTACCAGTTCTGTATCCGAATGGTTCATTCTCATTGTATTCCGTGAGATGTAAACTTTTTCATCAGTCTTCCATGGGGAACAGTGTCGAACACCTTGCAGAAATCCATACAGATCACATCTACCGCTCTGCCTTCATCAATCCTCTTTTTACTCCCTCACAAAACTCAATGAATTTTGTGAGACGTAATTTCCCACGAACAAAGCCATGTTGACGATCCCAAATCAGCTCTTGCCTTTCCAAATACATGTACATCCTGTCCCTCAGCATTCCCTCCAACAACTTACCTACGTCAGGCTCACTGGTAGATAGTTACCTGGCTTGTCCTTACCACCCTTCTTAAAGAGTAGCACAGTAGATACTGATGCAAAATATTCATTTAGTATCTCCCCTACTTTCTACAGCTGCACACAAAGGCCGCCTTGCTGAACTTCGATGTGCCCTACTTTCTCCCCAATTACCCTTTTGTTATTTATGTATTTGTAAAAAGTCTTTAGATTCTCCTTTATTCTATTTCCTAAAACTATCTCATGTCACCTTTTTGCCCTCCTGATTTCCCTCTTAAGTATACTCCTACTTCGTTTATACTCTTCTAAGGATTCACTCGATCCATCCTGTCTAGACATTACGTATGTTTGGATCTTTTTCTGAACCAAACCCTCAATGTCTTTAGTCATCAAGTTTTCCCTATACCTATCAGTCATTCCTTTCACCCTAACAGGAGTTTACTTACTCAGGATTCTCGTTATCTAATTTCTGAAGTCTTCCCGTTTTCCAGCCCTCCCTTCATCTGTGAACATCTGCCCCCTATCAGCTTTCGAACGTTCTCACCTAATACCGTCAAAATTGTTCTTTCTCCAATTTAGAAAATCAACGTGTAAATCTGGTCTATTCTTTTCCATCATTATTTTAAATTCAACAGAATTAAGGTCGCTGGCCTCTAAGTGCATCCTCACTGACACCTTAGTCAGCTGCCCTGCATTAGTTCCGAAGAGAACGTGAAGTTTTGCAACTTTTCTGGTTGGTACATCCACATACTGAATCAGAAAATTTCCTTGTACACACTTAACAAATTCCTCTCCATCTAAACTCTTAACAATATGGCAGTCCCAGTCTATGCTTGGAAAGTTAAAATCCCCTACCATAACCACCCTATTATTCTTACAGGTAGTTAAGATGTCGTAACAAGTTTGTTTCTCAATTTCGCTCTGACTATTAGAGGTCTATAATACAATTCCAATAAGGTTATCATGCCTTTCTAATTTCTCAGTTCCACCCAAATAACTTCCCTGGTTGTATTTCCGGGAATATCCTCCCTCAGCATAGCTGTAATGCGATCTCTTATCAAAATTGCCATTCCCCCTCTCACTTGCCTCCCTTTCGATCCATCTTGTAGAATGAAACATGAAGCTGCAAGTCTTGCTCATTCCTGAGCCATGTTTCTGTAATTGCTGTGATATCCCAGTCCCATGTTCCTAACCATGCCATGACTTCATCTGCATTCCCTGGTCGGCCCCTTGCATTGAAATAACTGTACTTTAATTTATTCGTCCTGTATTGTCCCTACCTACCCTGAGTATTTGACTCGCTTCTGTTCTCAATTATACCAGTCTCAGATTGATCTCATTCGTTATTATCTCCCTGAGTCCCACGCCCCCACCTTACTAGTTTAAATCCTCCAGCAAATTTCCCTGAAAGTGTATTAGTCCCCTTCCAAGTTAGATGCAATCCGTCCTTCTTGTACAGGTCACTTCTACCCCAAAATATATTCCAATCATCCAAAAATGTGAATCCTTCTCCCATACCCCAGCTCCTCAGCCATGTATTTATCTGCACTTTCCTCCTATTCCTGCGCTGAACATGCCGTAGTACCCGGAGTAATCCGGATATTATTGCTCTCGAGTACCTCATTTCAAAATTTCTGCCTAACTCCCTGTTATTTGCCTTCAGAATCTCAACCTTTAGAATTGCTTTGACTTGGTTCCAATGTGGGCAATGACCTTTTGCTGGCCCCTCTCTCTCGTGAGATCATTCTGCACCCTCTCTGAGACAGCCTTGATCCTGCCACCAGGGAAACAACACAGCATTCTGTTTTATCGCTGCTGGCCACAGAAACTTAACTCTGTACCTCGGACTAGAGAATCCCCTAACACAATTGATCTCTTGGAATCCCACGTACCCGTCGCTGCATTTGAGACAGTCTCAATATCAGAAACTTGGCTGTTCCTGGTACGTTCCCCAGAGAATCCATCATGCCCTATATTTTCCAAAAGCGCACATTTGCTGGAAATGGGGATATCCACAAAAGACCCCTGCACTAGCTGACTATCTCACTTAACTTTGCTGGAGTAACCCCATGTGTGTGACTGTATCTGAGACTTCCCCCTTTCGTATAACTGCCATCCATCACATACCGTTGCTGTTGCAAATTCCTCATCGCTTCTAACCATCTCTCCAACCGATCCATTCGATCTGATAAGATTGGCAGCCAACAGCATCTCTGGTGCTTTTCGCTGATATTTTCAGCAAAAACCCAAGAGTTATGGATATAAATAACGTTCAAAATGCCTTCTGTCTGGAAAACTGACAGAAATGTAAACTTGTCCAACTGTCTCAGAAATGTGAATTACGGCCAATAAAAGTATTCACATTCCTGAACAATGAAGATTGCATATTGGAGAAGCGCGGACACAATGTCTTGATGACATTGGACAGGCCAATTTGGGAATGGCAGTGGTGGTCACAAGCTCGAGGGACACGATGTTCGATAAAACACAATTTTTAATATTGTTTAATAGTTCACCCTCTTCGACATCAGACCATTTTTACAATCGGAAAGTTGTGGTTCAGAGTTTAATTAAATGGTCGATGGTTAGCATTTGTGCAAAGTGGCCTGTGTTTGATAATTGCAGCGGTTTGTGCGCATTTGTGGCGATCTCGGATAGTGCCAGTGAATTTGGAATTCCTTCGGTATTGAACAGTGTCTCTTTCTGTATTTGACCAAGAGATTTTCCCCGTCTCCTGCTGTCAGATTCATGAATGTACAGGATTCTGGGATTCTTTTGTTGTACATGCACTGATCGTCAGGTTCATTCTGACTCTGAATCATACTTCAGTTATTGTGTATTTTGTCATTCAAATTCTCCTGTCATATACGCAAGCTTGAGATTCACTCAGCACTCAGGTCACTCTTACTCTTTGCATGCGTGAAGAATTATGTCCATACGTTTAATTTTATTTGAAGGTACGTGGTATTCAATTTTCACTACTTCAATACAAATGGGAGATGGGAAGAAGCAAAATTAGTGTCTGCAAATAACTGGAAAATGCACAGTTACCATGCAAAAGTTAGCAAAAAAGGAAAGAAAGACGAACGTTACAAACTGGTTTACTGTGTCTTGTTCTCGTCACTGTTTGCAAGTTACTCAATAACTATCAGATTATATGAGAATTCTGCCAGATTTCGCAACATTAACTCGGAGGTGGCTGGTGTCACTCGGTTCAAAATCATCTTTTTCCAGCAAATGTTCCTACATGAAAGTTCATTGGATTTGCAGGAATGCCGATTCAGTCCCATTTCCGTGTGAAAACACTTATGAAGCTTTTCACTGGAATTTGAAGAATTGGCATTTTCTTCTCAGGGGATTGTTTCCGACTCCAATCCCTGATTCAAAAGAAAATTCACCATGTATGTATTCGACGTACAATCCTGATGGGCATGAAAAAATTCCAATCAGCGGAATGATCTTTAATTTGAAAATCTAATTCCAGTGACATGTTTTCATTATTTAATTGAAATCATTAGACTTGCCTGCCCAGTGAATTGAATCGTAAACGTCCACGATACATTCTCTGCTCTGCGTTATACTTGAACACATTTATCCAGTTTCTCTCTCCCACTCGTTATTGTCTATATCTGTATTTCAAGAGACAATAGGTGCAAGAGTAGGCCTTTCTGCCCTTCGAGTTTGCACCACCATTCAATATGATCATGGCTGATCATCCTTAATCAGTATCCTGTTCCTGACTTATCTCCATAACCCTTGATTCCACTATCCTTGAGTGCTCTATCCAACTCTTTCTTAAATGAATCCAACGACTGGGCCTCTACTGCCTTCTGCGCAAGACTATTCCACACAGCCACCACTCTCTGGGTGAAGTTGTTTCTCCTCATCTCTGTCCTAAATGGTCTACCTGTATTTTTAAGTTGTGTCCTCTGGTTCGGCACTCACCCATCAGCAGAAACAGGTTTTCTGCTTCCAGAGTGTCTTATGTGTCTCAGTCAGATCCCCTCTCAGTCTTCTAAACTCAAGGGCATACAAGCCCCGTCACTCCAGTCTTTCAGTGTAAGTTAGTCCCACCAATCCAGGAATTGAACTCGTGAACTTACGCTGCACTCCCTCGCTAGCCAGTGTGTCTTTCCGCAAATTTGGAGACCAGAACTGCACACAATACTCCAGGAGTGGTCTCACCAGGGCCCTGTGCAGCTACAGAAGAACCTCTTTGCTTCTATACTCAATCCCTCTTGTTATGACGTCCAGCATGCTATTAGCCTCCTTCACTACCTGCTGTACCTGCATGCTTACCTTTAGTGACTGGTGTACAAGAAAACCCAGATCTGGTTGAACTGCCCCTTTACCTAAATTGATTCCATTTGTCTTCCTGTTCTTGCCACCAAAGTGGATAACTATGCATTCATTCACATTAAACTGCATCTGCCATTAATCTGACCACTCACCTAACCTGTTCAGGTCATCTTGTAATCTCCCAACATCCTCCTCACATTTCACCCTGCCACCAAGTTTAGTATCATCAGCAAATTTGCTAATGTTATTACTAATACCATCTTCTATATCATTAATATATGTTGTAAAAAGCTGTGGTCCCAGCACTGATCCCTGCGGTTTCACTCTGGTCACTGCCTGCCATTCAGGAAGGGAGCCATTTATCACTACTCTTTGTTTCCTTTTAGCCAACCAACTTTCACTCCAAGATAGTACTTTGCCCCAAACACCATGTGCTCTAATTTTTCTCACGAACCTTCAATGTGGGACTTTATCAAAAGCTTTCTGGAAGTCCAGGTACACTACATCTACCGGAACTTCAGAGTTACTTCCTCCCAAATTCTAGAAGTTAAGTCAAGCATGATTTCCCCTTCATAAATCTATGCTGGTTCTGACCTATCCTGTTACTAATTTCCAGATGTGTCGTAATTTCAACCTTTATAATAGACTCCAGCATCTTCCCCACCACCGAGGTCAGAATGACTGGTCTATAATCTCCTGCTTTCTCTCTCCCACCTTCCTTAAAAACTGGTACAACATGAGCCACTCTCCAATCAGCAGGAACTGATCCCTCTTTCTAAACCGTTTACTTTCCTTCTGCACACCTCACAGTATTCTCTCTTCTGTCTCTGTGACCCTCATTACGGATTGCACCTCAATTTCTATGTAATACTTGTATTTACAATATTTTGTCTCCTCTCCTGGTAATCTTGCAATCTCCATTATGCTTCTCTCTTGCTTCGTCATCACTCCCTCGACCTTTATTTAATGCTCTAGCTTTGTCCTTTAAGTCTACTTCTGGATGTCTTCACTTTTATCTTGGCTGCACTTCGTGCCACAGTGTCAGTCTCTAAACTCAGAAGGATCTAACTCAGTGGCAGGCCTGTCCGGAAATGGTTAAATGCTGTCTTCATTCTGTGAAGGGTCGTTCACATCAATTCCTGATTTATGAAACCACCTGTGGCAACCGACTTAATATTAAACCTCCCATTATCAGTGTTGACCTCTCCAAAATCACGCGTTGCGAGGAGCAACGGCAGAGTTTATATTATCGCCCAACAAGTTCTGCAGAGTCACAGTGAGATCTTCGAAACAAAGGAGCCCTGTTCAGCGGGCTTGCAGAGTCTCTGTAGTTAATAATCTCTGAAGTTCTGTGATTTCGACTTGTTAAAGAGACAGTCCACGGTGAACAGTCATTGTTACATCACCATCGAAAGTATACAACGGTGGGGTAAGATCAACTACCATGATAAGAAATGTTAAGCTCCCACCCACCCCCCGACCTCCGCACATACCCCCACAACCAAACCCCAACCTCAAAACCACCCTCCGGCAAGCCAGCTGTTCGGGATTGGTATTCAACCTGTGGCAGTTGAATTCCAGTATCAGTGTCAAGAATTAACTCATGGCTGAGTGTAATACATACATGTGTCTGCGTCAGTGGTGCTGAGATGAAGATGGCCAGGAGCGTTACCAGACGTAGCGATCACCAACAACCTATCCAGAGCTTCCCCATCAATGTTACGGTGAAGAATGCACAAGAATGTCTCTACGTTCTCAGAGGGCGATGGAAATTCATTTTGTACATCATCAAGCTTAGTTTTTATTTCTCGGTGCACTATTCAATGTATCCTGTCTGTGTGTATCACAACTTTGTACGGTAAGTGCTGTGCCCAGTACCGCAAAGAATACCATAGAGTCATGAACATGCCCAGTGTATCAACAGATCAGTCTACAATCCATTGACTCCATCTACGCTTCCCGCTGTTTCGGGAAAGCAGCCGGCAGAGTCAAAGATCCCACACCTCACCAGGATTATACTATCTTTCACCCTGTTCTGACGGGCAGAAGATTTAAATATTTTAATTCACATATCAATCAATTCAAGATCTGATCACAGCCTTTGAAACAAACCTGCGAAAGTCTAATCTTTGTTTTCTCTCTGCTGCGTGTTTGAAGCTTTAACAATGTATTTCTGCACTCTGTTCCTTTACGATAATTTACTTCTATGGTAAGACTTGCCGAGATAGCAAGCCTTTTTCATTTCATATCAGCACATGTGACAATTCCGCTAAATCTACCGTTAATACGTGCTCAGCGTGTTTCATGATAGTTTGAATTTCTAAATAATTTACTGATAAATCCTTTATAATACATTCTAACATGCTACCAATGGTAGACGTTAAGCTACTTGTCTCCACATCATTTTGGATCAGGTTGCTTGCAGTTAGCCAATTTTAAGGACGAACTGATGATAAAGCCCATGAGACCATACGAATAGGAGCACAAATTCAGGCCATCGAGTCTTCTCTGGCATTCAATCCTGCCTGGTACCTTTCTCAAAAAAATCCCTCGCCATCTCATGGTAACTTTAGGTTCACTTCATAATGAGGAACCTATCCCTCAGTTCGAACTGAATGTAGTTCCTTCGCCCATGTAAACTTCTGTTGCAACGAATTCCAATGATTGGCCACTCTCTTAATGAAGATTGCTTTTACTTATCTTTGTTCTTAAAGTTCGGAAAGAGGCTTGAGGGGCGGAATTGCCTGAATCTGTAGCATTCTAGCAAGAGTATATAGGTTAAACGCAGGGCATGTTCGCGATGACCAGAGAAGTTCAAAACAAAAGGTGTCTCAGTCTAAGGCATTCAGGATAGGCCATTTTGGACAGAGGTAGGGGAACTTTCCTGACTCGGACAGCGCGGAGACTGTGGAATTATTTGCCACTTAAAGCAGTCATGGCGAAAGAATTGAATATTGTTTTTCGAAGTAATTCGATATGGCTCCTGGAACGAAATGGATCAAAGGGTATGATGAGAAAACAGTAACAGGGGATAGTGTTGGATGATCACCAAAGGTCACAATGAATGTTATAGCAGGCTCGAATGCTTGAATGATCTATCCCTGCTCATAGTTTCTGTTTTTCACCTTTAAACAAATGGTGCTGTGATTCATTCCAGAATAGCTGCATAACTTCGTTTGAAGTCGACAGAATGACAACCGGCAGTTAATCTGTTCCAAGAAGGTGGTAAATATTTGACATCATGAAAGCATGACACACTCTGTTGGCAACTCAGGTGAATCTTTTAGAAATTAATAAATAAAATCTTTCACGGATGTGGGCATCGCTGACTGAGTGCATCATTTTACGTTTTCTACCGGAGTAAAGAAAAATATTCTGTTCCCTCTCCCTTGTATATCAATAGTGAGGAGAATCACACTTGCACGATTATAAACAAGACAGGTCGGAGCGAGAATAAAAATAAAGGGATACAGTTCTGAGGCTTTATAAGGCTCTAGTCTGACCAGACCCAATTTTGATCATTGTGAGCAAGTTTGGTCCTATATCTCAGGAAGGATGAGCTGGTCCGCGAGCATGTCTGGAGGACAATACTCCCAGGAATGTAAGGCTTAACGTATGAGGAAAATTTTAGGAATGTGGGTCGAAGGATGAAGGGTGAGCAAATTGTTACTTATAGAATACTGAAAGGCCTCGATGGAGTGGATGAGAGAAGATGTTCCATTCAACATGAGAGACCAGGATCAGAAGACACAGGCTTAGGTGAAGATTGCGATGGTTGACTGACATACAGCCCAACTGCTTGTTCTGTGGTACTGTGGCGTTCGTGGACCATTGATATGTGGGGTGTTTAAATTTGAGTTTCTTGAAAAGCGTCTCCTCTGCTTTTGGTTGGACTCTTCCCCCATGCTCCTGATCTTTGGGCACCCAGTTACAATAGAGATGGAGAGGTCGGAGATACTCCTCGTGGGTCTGCCACTGGACCTGCCCAGGTTGGTCATAAATCGGCAGCGAGACGTGGAGACGATGGTTATGACCGATTGCCTATCCGCCCTGTGTGGTTACGTTTGAGTCCGGATGTCCCTAAAGAGGGAGCACATGGTGCCTGCCAATATCCTCGAGATTTTCGGCGACAGGCGTGCACAGCAGGGTGTGGAGTGTTTTATTGATTCCCTCCTACTCTATTTTGATTTTATCCCTTCTTTTCCCTTCATCTTTTTGATCATGGTACTTTGCTCTTTGTCACAGGCCCCTGTGGTACTTCCTTCCTTCCTGCTGGTGGAAAATGAATAAAGGTTTATACACCTGTTGTTTCTCGTTGTGTCTCGCAACTGCACATACACACCATGGTGCTGGGGAAGAACAGAAAGAAAAAATAAATTCAAACCGATCATTCCTCACTTCATGCACCAGTCACACCAGCCCAGGAATCAGTTTCGTATCCCGAGTTGCACTTTCTCACTTAATGGGGTCAACACTGGAGCAATGTATGACCTAGCATTGCTTTATATTATATTATATCGTGTTATATCATGAAATATCGTGTTGAACCATATCAAGGAATGTTTGCCATATTTTGATTTCCTATATTGAACAGTACAGTGGATCATTGGTCAGCATTACCATCTCACAGCACCAGGACCGAGGCTCCATTCCACAATTGTACACTGGCTGTGCAGAGTTTGTAACTTCACCTCATCTCTGTTGGGTTTCCGTTGACTTCTTTAGTTGTCTCGCACATTCCAAGTATGTCGCAGTTTAGTTGAATTAGACTTGCTGAATCAAGGATAAAAGGGGGAGGAGAAGAATTTCATCTGGTCTTGAACCTCTTCGGGGGTCGGCATGAACTCGATGGATCTATGTCATAATATCTTTATATTCACTGTCTTTTGCTGGTCGTATATTGAAGACATCAATCAGGTCACCGCTTCACCTTTACAATTCCAGAAAATACAGGTCTCCTCAAAACGTAACCCACGAAGTCCATGCATCGTTCATGTAAACCCATATTTTATTTGATCCAACATTAAACATTTCTGAGATCTGTTTCTCAGATCTGCTCACAGTTGAGAAATGGGGAGTAAACAGGGTGTTGTGAAATCGTAGCACAGTTTCTATGCCGTCATACGCCAGTCCCTCAAATTGAACACAATATTCTTTCAACAGCCTTGAACATTTTCTGCAAAATGTTGCCTTCCTATCATGTTTACTTTCATTCATTCCTGTCCACAATCTGTGGTATCGATCTCCTACCCGTGCTGAGCAAGCGAGTGACTGCGCCATTTGTAAAATAACAGATGGATTACTTGATGGTGGGAACCAAGAAAACGTGCCAAGCTTACTCCAGAGTCCAGGCTTTCGGTCTTGAGTGATATAGTTTGGAATGGCATTGAGGCAGTTTGCACTTAGTATCATTTTCGAAGGAGTTGTTGGCGCATGGAGATCAACTGACGATCATTGTGGAAATCTTCAATGATTCCCCGAATACCCGTGAATACATATATCTGTCACCACGTGACTGCAACCAACAAGATTGTGGTAACTGCACACCTCAACTGTGTCCACAAATGATGCCTGACCCACGGCATTGTTGGTAATACTTTCCTGCTGTGGACTAATTTGCGAATCCACACCCAGTTTACAATGGACTACTTTGGCTTTGTTCGTGACTCCAGAAACAAGCACTGACTGTACCACAGATCTGCTCTGCATCTCCATATGAATACACGTCTGCAACCCTATCCATACCGTTGACCTACTGTATCTCACTATGTGACACAAAGCTGTGCTTCCAAAAGATCTGTTTTCACTCTGTAGGTGACCTGAGATGCACAGCGCTTTGGTTACCATCGATGTGCTCTGTCTGCATGTCTGCCTCAGGGTAGACTGCATTATGATTACCAATGACTTGGTCTGCCTCTACTTTTGAATCCAGCTTCACAGCACCTTGGTTATCACTCACCTCCTTATTGTCTGCACGTAACTGCAATCCACTGCACTCTTGTTACTACTGGTCTGTACTGTGTCTTACGCCAAACCCACAACATCATAGATTCCTGTAATCCCTACAGTGAGGAAATAGCTTCCTTGCGTCAACAAGTCTAGACTGAGAGTCTGAAGCGTAACCCAACAAGAAGCATTCCCCTCACCGATTAATCCACATTTCCATGAACTAATTAACCTAGCCAACATATCCCTGAACACTGCGGACATTTTAGCATGGCCAATTGACCTAATCTGCGCATCATCAGATTGTGCGATGAAACGAGAGGAGCTGAAGGAAACCCAGGCAAAGGCGAGGAGAATGTGCAAACTCCACACGGAATGTCGCCCAAAGTTGTCATCAAACAATGGTCCCTGGCATTGTGATATGGCAATGCTAACCACTGAGACACAGTGATCTTTGGATACCAGAAAACATTGTTGCCAAGAATGGTGTTATTGAGCTTTATGTATAGGCTCTGTGTGCTTTTCTCTGCAGCATCAGAACAACAGCACAATATTTTCCACTGATGTGCTCTCTCTCTGCATTTGCCATCAGACCAAAAACATTGTGGTTATCACTGATCTGCTCAGGCTACACATGTGAATCCAGATTCACAGCACTCATCTACTCTACCTCTACCTGTGACTCCAGAACACCAACACTGTAAATATTCTCATTTACACTGTCTCTTCATTCTATCCAGACCCACAGAACAGTATCTACAACTAAACTGACCTATATCACTCCGGGCCAACTGCATTGTGTTTACCACAATCTGCTTTATCTCTGCTTCTAACTCCAAACTCCCACCACTGTGGGCAACACTGATCGTCTCTGTCTCTACATGAGACTCCAGAATCACAACAGTGTATATATTATTAACTTCTTGTCTCTACATGTGACTCCAGACCCACGAGCCTGTGGTTTCCACTGACCTGCTCACTCTCTACATCCGCTTCCTGACACACAGAACTGTGGTTACCGCTTACCTGCTCTGCATCTGCATTTGAATCAGATCCACAGCAATGTGTTTACTGCAACCTGCGCTTATCTACAAGTGACTACAGACTCACAGTACTGTTATGAATGACCAGCTCTGTAACAACAGGCACAAAGCACTGGGTGTTTGACTAATCTATTCTGCCTCAATATGTGCCGCATGGTCGACGGAATTTTGACTCGAGGCACAAAACACGGTGATTACCAATGACTTGCATTGTCTCAACATGCAAATCCAGACGCAAAGCTCCGGGGTTGCCATTGATGTGTCCTGTCTCTACATTTGAGAGCGAGCCCAAAGCACAGCAGTTCCCACTGACCTGATATATATCTACATGTGACACCAGTCCACAGCACTGCAGCTGACACTGGTCCACGCAACTTCTGCACTTGATTCCAGACTTACAACACTTCCCATAACATAAAGGATTTGTAAGAACTTTGCCAAGGTTTGAGTGGTTGAGCTTCAGGGAGAGCCTCAGCAAGCTGTTGTTTCTATTCCCTGGAGCCGATGGGTGACCTTATAAAAGTTTAAATAATCATGAGGGGCATGGATAAGCTGAAAAGTTCATACCTTTCCACGACAGTAGGGGAGTTCAAAACTGAAGAGCATTTGTTTAAGGGTGAGAGGGAAAATTGTTAAAAGGGGCATGAGCGGTGTTTTTTTTTACACAGTAGATTGTGCCAGCAGACCCGATAAACACTGCGATAGTTACAACATTTTAAAAATATCTGGACGGGCATATGAGAAGGAAACATTGAGAGATAAAAGGGCCAAATGGTAAATAATGAGGTAGTTGGACAAAAGGTCCTGTTTCCCTGTTGCACATGTCTGTGATTCTGTGATATTGGACCCGCAGTATTGTGAGCACCAGTGATATACTCTGGCTCTACATCTGCATGTCAAACTAAATCATTTAGACATATCAGAATTCGTAGAGGTCCCAATAAGAGCCTTTGTGGACAACCATTAGTCACTGACCTTCAGAAAACAAATACCCTTCTACAGTCATCCTCTTCCTTATTTGGATAACCCAAAATTGTATACATGCGGCCACGTCACCAGAGATCCCATGCATCTTAAGATTCTGAATGAGTCCACCAGGTGGTATCTTTTCAGAACACTTATTAAAATACATGAAAGTAAACTACTCTGTTCTACCCTTCTCGATCATCTTTGTGACCTGTTCAAAAAGTCAATTAGGTCAGCAAAACATGACCTGTACTGCACGAACGCATGTTAACTGTCCCTAATCAGACCATTCTTTTCCAAATGTATGCAAATTGTGTTCCAAAGAATTCTCTCCAAAATCTTCTCAAACACCGATGTGAGACGGACTGGCCTTCAATTTCCTGTATTACGCCTAATTCCCTTCTTGAATACAGGAAAAACAATAGCTATTCGCTAGTGTCCGGGATCTCTTACGTGGTTAGCGATGACAAAAAGCTCTTGTTCCAAGCCCCAACAAACATTTCTCTTCGCTCTCTCAAATAACTGCGGTAGATACTTTCAAGCACTGGCAACTTATCTATATTAATGCTTCTTAATAGATTCAAAACCACATCTTTCTTGATCTCACTGTGCCCTGGCATATCTGCATTATCTGCACATATTCCATTCTCCTCCATGTCTTTTTACTGGGTGAATGCCGATGCAAAGTATTCATCAGTGTCTCATCCTCAACCTCTTCATCCAAGCACAGGATCCCCCCATTATCCATGTGTGGTCCATTTTCTTCCTCGTTATGCTCTTGGTTTTAATGCTAGCATCTAATATCTTGGAACTTCCCTTTACTCTGCTTGGGAATGTCATGGCTCTTTCTTGCTCCCCTAATCCCCTGCTGTGTGCCTTCCTGCCTTCCTTATATTCTTCATCGTTCTTTTCCAATATATGCTTCCAAAACCTATGTATGTCTCCTTTTTTCCCTTTCACTCAATTCAGAATCTCCCATGCTATCCATGTGTCCCTGACATTGCTTTCCTTGCGTTCCATTCATCCACTACTCTATTGTTGGCAATGTCTCGGCAAGTAACTCCAGACAGAAGCACTGTATTTCCCCTGACTTACTCTGTCTCCAACTATACCTCCAGACGCACAGCTCTGTGGCTAATTTGACATGCTCTGTCTGTTCTGGTGACTGACGACATCCTGCACTGCGGTTAGCACTCATCTGTTCGACAACTGCATGCGACTCTTGGCCAACAACACTGTAGTAATGCTTGATCTGCTTTTACTCGATATGTGCCTATTAGTGTCGTATCTGGCTCTGCACGTTACTTCAGATACAAACCATTGTGTTAAGCACTGGCTTTGTGTCTCTCTACACGTGACACCAGAACCTCCATAATGTACTGGCCACTGACATGCTGTGTCTCTTCCTATGACTCCTGGTCAAATGTACTGTGGCTATCATTTACTTGTGCTATCTCTGCATTAAACTCCAGCTCCAGAATGCTGTGGTTTCACTTCTCTGCTCTGCCTCCAAAGGTGACTCTGGGTACATAGCAATCTGGTTAATATTGACCTGCTGTGAGTATACATGTTACTGAAATCTCACAGCACTGTTGTATAACTGACGTGCTCTGGCTGTGCGTGCGACCTCAGACCCACAGCACTATGGTTGCTGTTGAACTGCTATGACTATACTTGTGATGACAGCACTGCTTTTCCCAACACTCTGCTCCGGGTGTATTTATGAGTCCAGAACCATAGTTGTATTAACCTACTCTGTCTATACTTCGTGACTTAACGATAACAGCAATGCGATAAATATAGACCTGCTCATTCCTTCAATCGAATTCATAGGCACAGCGCTGTGGGTACAAAGGACCTGCCCTGTCCCTATATTTAACTCCAGACTCACAACGTAATCTTGATCTTGACCTCGTCTGCTGCTACACGTGAAGACAGACCCACTTCAACATCGTTGTCACTGTCTTGTGAATGGAATGTTGGCCTTTCTTTCAAATGAAACATAGCAAATGCCTTCATCAAGCACTCAGGCAGCACATTCTATTTTGGACCAACAACTCCACCAATGAAACTGATGCACTCTGGTCTTAGACACGGCATTCATGGGATAAAAGATTTTCACAATCTATTTGTCGCATAATTTCCCATTCGTCCTCAGCATCCTGGGCTCCAAGGAGAACAAAATCAGCCTTCCCAGTCACTCGTCGTAACTGAGAACTTCCATCCCAAGTAACTTCATTCTGAATCTCGTCTATTATGTCTGAGGCGGAAGCAGGACTTTCCAAAAGTGTGGTGAACTCAGCTACACTCAGTACTCCCACTATGGTTGATGCAATGATTTATAATTTTGTAAGAAGACTTCCTTGCTTCCAATTTGTAAATGTCTCGGTAGATAACTCCAGGAAGAAGCACTGTATATCGCTAATGTGTTTCCAAAGTGCAAACAACACGTATGCCCGTCGTATAACCCTGTCCACAGGCGTTCAACTCTTCGGAGACCTACTAACTTGCACACCAAGTTTCCATAGTTTCTCAATACGTCAAGTGGGGTGGGGAGTGGGGGTGGGGTTAACATACATTGTGCACATCCGTACCCTAGTAGATTTCAAAAATGCATCAGCTCACACTTTTTGGGATTACATTCTATGGCCGTAGACCTGTGAATTAAACAAATGAGCATTATCAAACTCAAAACTGAGACTATCTTCCTCATGATCCGCAACACGACAGAATTCGAGTCATTTGAAAACATACGAATTGTCGCTTTTACTTTCTCATCCAAGTTGTGAATGCATAGTCCATATTCAAGAAATAGACATCCATTACTTTAGAGGAAGGAGGTGCCCATTTAAACATTTTGGGGTGCTTGGTAATGGATGCAAAAAATTTAAATTTTGTTTTCATGCTGATGTCAATATATTGTCGATCAATGACAGGTGAAAAATTCTCAATGAATACGTAAGAAAGCATAGTTGGCGTCTAACAAAAATCAGCCGCGATCTTTTTGCATAGAAAAATACCAAAGAACTGAGAGTGCTGCAAATCAGAAAGAAAAACAGCAATTGCCGGAAATGTTCAGCAAGTCTGGCTACATTTGTGGATACAAATCAGATTTGAACTTTGCCAGCTCTTTCTGTTGGTCATGATCTCATTGATTTGAATTCTAGTAAACTGGAATTGCTGAGTGGCCGGCTTCTGTTCCTATTTGGTGTGTTCGGGTGACCACACATAGTAACAGTATCCCAGACCGTTAAGTCGCGAATGTACATTGAAAGTTTTTATTTGTTTTCTGCCTACCTAGTGGATCGTTCACCTCATGATGTAAGCCAAGCTTGGTAAATATTTCCCTTTGTGTTTGATCAGTGTGATTCAGAAATGATGCAACTGATGTTCTCCTGCTTGTAGGCCAACATGACGTGTACATTTTGTCTCCTTCCCAGTGCAACTTCCAATTTTCTTTCCAGTCTTTATGGTCGGAGAGTGATGAATTGGCGTTTTTCGAGCATCCCTCTGCGTGCAAAAGTATGCTTCCCTTCCCCGAAGTGAAGAGTAGACAATGAGCCAATGACATTGCCTGTGAGTTTCTATTTGTGTCTGTTGGAGCAGAGAATCAGAGAACCTCGGAGATTATCTTCCAGTCTTTTCAATGCCTTGTGCCTTTCAATTTCTATTTGTGTCCCCTCATTGGACTCAGGGGAGCAACTGTTTTCTGCTCACTCTACCCGTGCTCCCTAAAAACTTGTTCATATGAACCATGCCTTCCCAATAAGGCCTTTGCTCTAAAGAAAAAACAGTTCCATTTAAGTCCAGCCTCTCTCCAAAGCTAAAATTCTTCTGAGAAAAGTACAATACAGGAACAGACGCTTCTGCCAGCATATCTGTGACGATCGATGTGCTACTCTAATATAATGCCATCTGCCTTCACATGGTCAAGATCGCTATATCGTTGACATGTTCTTCCGACTATCAAATTGCCTGTTAACCTTTGCTATTATATCCAATTTTACCACTTCCTTGGCAATATATTCCGGACATCTAACACCCTCTTTGTAAAAACAAACTGTTTCATGCAGATTCTTTCAAACATTTTGCCCTGTGCCCGGTATGAAGGGACTTTGCAAATTTGGGTGTTTTATAAATTTCTTTCAGATCGCCTCTCAACATCAAACCTCGAGGACAAATCATCTAAATTTGTCAAAAGGCTTTTGGTGACTCATCATCTCCGATCCTAACAACATTCTGGGAAAACTCTTTCTGAGGCGCTGCAAAGCGTCCAGGTCCGCTCTACAGTGTAGCAACCTGAACTGCAAACGAACTTACAGTCGTTGCCACACCAATGACCCACAGGTAACTAAGCTGCTGCAGTGTGACGACCATCCACACATCTTACCCATTTTCTGACAACTCCCTTCCTCCTTGTCACTGGAATATTAATATGAAAGTTGCTGACTACCACCCATACTGACTCTGAAAACAAACCCTCATCGACGATCTTCCTTTGTGCACATGCGATATTGTCGCTGATTAGCAATGCCAATC
Organism: Hemiscyllium ocellatum; assembly: GCF_020745735.1. NCBI lineage: Eukaryota > Metazoa > Chordata > Chondrichthyes > Orectolobiformes > Hemiscylliidae > Hemiscyllium > Hemiscyllium ocellatum. Next base: position 54,300 of record NW_026867571.1, read on the forward strand.
CTCCATTTCTTATCCACCCCACACACCCAATTCTTTCTGAAACATCTAAACGCTGGATCATCCAACAACCTTTCCTGCCTGTTTGGTATTCAATTATCCATAATGGCCACAAAATGACAGTTCGAAGTATTGATCCAGATTTAGAGTTCTGAACGCTCATTCTTGATGCTTCTTATATGAAAGTAGACACATTTTAACCCATCACACTGACTGCACCTTTGCAGAATCTAGAGCCTGTCCCTTCTCACAGACATTCTGCCCGCTGTATCTAGTGCATCACTGCCAAATGCAAACTTTGCTCCATAGTGTTGTTTTCAATACTTCTGCTATCTAGATTTAACTCTCCCAAAGATCTAAAGCAAACCTCCTGCTGTGCCCCTCCAGTTCAGGTGCAATACATACTTCTTCTAAAGATCACATCTTTTCCTGAATGCATCCAGTACGATAAGGAAATTATGCATTTCTGGTAATCGTGTCTACACTGACATTAAATCATGGCTGATAGGTTTATCATCCCCATTCTCCCGCTTTCCCCCATAACCTTTCATCCCCTCGATAATCACGAAACCCTCAAAATTAAGTACACTGACATGCAAATACGTCTGTGGCAATAAATTCCATAGATTCACCAATCTCTGGCTAAATACATTTCTCCTTATCTCGGTTTTTAAAGTGCTTCCTTTTATACCCAGGCTTTGCTGTCGGGTCCTATTCTCTCTTTCAATGGAAACATCTTCGCCACATGCACTCTTATCTGCCCATTCAGTATTCTGCTTCTGTACTGCAGCGAATGTAAATGCAAATCTTCAAATGACCATCTCTCTGTCACTCTTGTGGGTTTGGGGAAAATGATCAGGAATTTGACCCAGTGAAGAAGGTGGTGCAATTTGGACAGAGTGTCTGAAATGCCGAGGTCGTGAGGTGGGGTAATCCTGGGATATTTCAGAGCGTGGGTTCAGATGTTAATTATTTAAAGCAGTCAAGAACTCGGCCTTTAGAATTCCGTACTCTTAGCAAGGGGTCTCTCTCGTTGTCTTTATCTTGGTCTATTAGGCTTGTAACAACTCAGCTTCAGGAAGTTAGGACGGACCTTGTGCAGAAACGCGAAAACCGACGGACAATGTGCAGTGGACGCAGAATACGGAATTAAGAACTTCAAACCGATGTGAAGTGACTCGTCAATCAAACTAGGCGGTTGCACTTCGACAATGTGTGTGTGTGTGTGTGTGTGTGTGTGTGTGTGTGTGAGAGAGAGAGAGAGAGAGAGAGAGAGACAGAGAGAGAGAGAGAGAAAGAGAGAGAGAGTTGGAGAGCAGTTGAGATTGTCTTTGAGCAGCAGAGCTCCGAGTGTAGAGAAAGTGACCGAGGTGCAGTAGCAAGGACAACGAAATAGAGAGCACAACAGACAGAGAAGGAAAGGCAGAAAGCTAGACAGAGTGAGAAAAGAGTGGGGGAGATTGGGAGACGCACACAAAGTCACAGATACAAGGGATACAGAGAGAGTAAAAGGCGGAAAGTGAAATAGATTGATTCAGCTTATTACACCGAGTGAAACTGGGACGAGAGAAAGTGAGTGGGACAATGTGAGCAAGAGTGAGAAGCGACAGTGAGAGACATGAGAGAAAAGTATATATAGAAGCAGTCAGAATGAGAGTGACAGAAAAAAAATAATGAAAAAAGAGATAGAGTGAAGATCAAAGACAGATTGAGCAACATACTGATGAAAGGAAAATGAATGAGAGAAATGATGGAGTGAAAGGCAGACAGGCAGTGATATAGAAACAGAGCAACATAGAGCAGCATAGGTTCTCCACTCACTGGCTGAAGACGTTTCTCCTTCTCACTGTTCATAAAGATCTTCCATTTACCCTCAAGCTGTGCTTTAACATCCTATTCTCTCGTGCCAATGAACACATCTTCTCAATATCCACACTGAACAGAACTTCCCCTATTCTGCTTCCACACCATAGGGATTCTAAATGTAAAGCTACGAACAGCCAATTCTCTTTAACCCAGTGAGATTGGGAAAACGAACAGCAGTTTAACCCAGTGAAGGAGGTGATGAAATTTGGACAGAATCTCTGAAATGCCGATGCAGTGTGCCGGTGAAAGCCCGGGATGTATCAGAGAGTGGGTGCACAATTTACTGATTTCAAGATGCCGCGGATTCAGCCGGTAGTGATCCATCATACGAGGAATGAGGGTGCTCTAATCGTCTTGTTGTGGGTCTGCTCGGTCCAGAACTATTCAACTCCAAGGAGTTAGGACGGACCTTGCACAGAATCGTTCCTCACAATATTCTCTCGTCGAACAACACCACCCAAGACAAATCGGCTGACATCGCCCGATCACTTTAGAGTAAAAATGGTGAAGCAGAGGATTTCATTCACCGTCTGAGTGAGGCATGTATTTCATAGGAAAAAATGCTGGAAACTATACAAGGGGAGCAGAATCCGGAATCAAAAACTAAAAATAGTTGTGAAGACCGTAGACAAAGAACCCCGACATCTACAACGAGAGAGTGAGAGAGACAGAGACAGAGATGGAAATTGGGAGCAAGTGAGTGCGTGTGTGTCAGCGGCAAAGAGGAATGGAGAGAGAGTGAGAGAGGCAGACGGGGACGGATAGAGAAACAGAGAGCGCGACAGACAGGGGAAGAGTGACAGAAAATTGGAGAGAGTAAGAAAGGAGAGGGGAAGAGCGATTGGCAGAAAAGGTCACTCAGATACAAGTGAGGCAGTGGGAGTGAGAGGCGGCAAGTGACAAACAGTACGACATAATGTTACATGGTAAGTGAGACTGAGACGACACAGAATGAGAGACAATGTATGTCAGGATGAGAAAAGACTGAGGTGAGAGAATGAGATTTAAATAGAAATCATCCGAGATACAGACAAAGTGAGAATGACAGAAAGAGTGCCAGAGAGACGGATTGAAAGACCGATACAGATTGAACAATATATCAATGAAAATAGATGGAATGAGAGGATGTGTGAGAGAAATGAGAGAGTGCAATGCAGACAGACAGGGACATAGAAAAGGAGTAAGACATAAAGGGGGTAGCGAGAGAGTGAATAGGACAATAAAATGACAGGCAGAGTGAGAATGATGAGAAGTTGTCAGATAGAGAGACATGAGTATAGGCAAAATAAAAGAGATAATAGAACATAGAACATAGAACATAGAAGGATACAGCGCAGTACAGGCCCTTCGGCCCTCGATTTTGCGCCGACCGAATCCTACCTAACCTATACTAGCCCAATAACTTCCAAATGCCTATCCAATGCCCGCTTAAATGACCATAAAGAAGGAGAGTTCACCACTGATACGGGCAGGGCATTCCATGAACTCACAACCCGCTGTGTGAAGAATCTACCCCTAACATCTGTCCTATACCTACCACCCCTTAATTTAAAGCTATGTCCCCTAGTAACACCTGACTCCATTAGCGGTAAAAGGTTCTTAGTATCTACCCTATCTAAACCCCTAATCATCTTATACACTTCTATCAGATCTCCCCTAAACCTTCTCTTCTCCAATGAGAACAGCCCCAAGTGCCTCAGCCTTTCCTCATAAGATTTTCCTACCATTCCAGGCAACATCCTGGTAAACCTCCTCTGCACTCGTTCTAAAGCTTCCACATCCTTCCTATAGTATGGCGACCAAAACTGCACACAATACTCCAGATGAGGCCTCACCAGAGTCTTATACAACTGCAACATGACCTCAGGACTCCGGAACTCAATTCCTCTGCCAATAAAGCCCAGTACACCATATGCCTTCCTCACAGCACTATTTACCTGGGTGGCAACTTTCAGAGATCTGTGTACATGGACACCAAGATCCCTCTGCTCATCCACACTACCAAGTAGCCTACCATTAGCCCAGTAATCCATCATCTTGTTATTCCTACCAAAGTGAACGACTTCGCACTTAGCTACATTGAATTCCATTTGCCACATTTCCGCCCAGCTCTGCAACTTATCAATATCCCGCTGTAACCTACCACTTCCTTCCTCACTATCCACAACTCCACCGACTTTTGTGTCATCCGCAAACTTGCTTACCCAGCTTTCAAGTCCTTCCTCTAGATCATTTATAAAGATAACAAAAAGCAATGGTCCCAAAACAGATCCTTGTGGTACACCGCTAGTAACTGCTGTGGTACACCGCTAGTAACTAGTAATAAAGAGAGAGACAGAGTGAGTAAGCAAGAAAATAGGAAGACCGAGTGTGTGAGAGACGACAGAGCTAGAGTGAGAGAGAAGTCGAAAAAGACTGAGAGTCTGAGAACAAGACAAACACAAAATAAGAAACAGAGAGGCGTTGAGACGCTTTGGTGATATTGACAGACTGTTTTTTAATGGTCTCTTCCACTTACCAGTTTGGAGGTCTCCGCTTTTTACTTGCCTCTTAATGTTTTTAGAGACCATTCTTGTGGAACTCGGATGGTAAACGGTGCAAAATTCCCTCCGCCCTCTGTACTCTCCTGGCTTGGAGGAGCTGACAGGAAGAGGAAAAGTATATTCTTCCTCATCCTTGGATTCATGGCGATGTCTCTGTCCAGAACTGTCCCATCGCCACGGAGGCATGTCATCCATACAGGCGAATCACCATCACATGTGGGCGTGCGGGTGAAGCTTGTCGAGTAGTTGGCTGGCACAGTGAAAGTATAGTATCCGCTTTCCCAGGAAATGGTGGCTGACCCGGATTTCAAGCTTCACTCCACTCCCAGTAATCCTCCAGTTCCCGCGAGTCTTCCATCTGACAGTGCCTCCTGTGATATTTGCAGGCAAAGATTGAAAGAGGGAACAGAAACTGGTTCGTCAGCCAATCATACCTGTTCCACCATTTGGTCTGATCATGGTTGATCTTCTTAAGATAGAGTCATAGAATAACACAGAATGGAAACACGTCCTTGGGGCCGAAAATGATCCATGCAGACTATGGTGCCCACTCAGATAGATTCAATTGCCTGCGTTTGGTCCATATCCTTCCACACCTTACCATCCATGTCAAAATCCCGATGCTTTTTAAAATATTGATGCTGCACCTGCCTCGAGCATTTTCTCTGGCATCCCATTCCACATATCACCCACTTTCTGGGTGAACAGGTTGCCAATCGGGTGTTTTATAAATCTTTCCTTGCTCACCTGGATCCGATGGCCACTAGTTTACCCAACCCTGGGTAAAAATACAACATGCACTCATCGCTGCCCCTGTTGAATTAACACTTCCCAATAAGATCTCCCCTCATTTACCTACCTTCCAAGGAATAAAGTCCGACCTTGGCAATACTTCCCTTATAACTCTTGCCGACTAGTCTTGGCAACATCCTCATCATAGAACGAGAGAAGCAGGCAGAGAGACCAAACACAGAAATTCGTAAACTAGTGTTAGACCTCGGCCATTCGGCCCATTCAATGTGAAGCTTGCTGATCATTTTCCCTCTGAAAGAAAGACAGAGAGAAAATGACAGAGAAATAGGCCCACGCAAAGAGAGAGAGAGAGAGAATCCAAAACACATAAAATAGTATCATGCAGAAACCATTCGGCCCTTTTACAGGACCAGGTCTGGTTCTCTCCAGACGGGTCAGTCCACCAAACAGATAGGCTGACAAACAGACAGAAAATCACACAGGCAAAGAGAGAAAGACCCAGAACCATGCAAATTCGGAGAAGGAGTCGTCCAATTGACGCATAATATGCTGATATCTAATCTGCTACCATGACGTCATATGATTTGGTGAATGCCATTTTATTATGATGGGAATTTCAAGTCTGGAGTTACAACTTTAAAATGAGACATGGGGCATTCAGAAAATAACCAGTTTTTTTAACACAGAGAGGGGTTAGTTTGTAGAATGAACTTCATGAGAATGTAATGGATGTGGGTACTATTACAGCATTTTAAACTCATTTGGTAAAGTTCACGAATAGGATAGATTTGGTGGGATATGGGCATGGAGCAGGTGGGTGAGGTTTAGATTGGGAATATGCTTGTTGTTGAGACTTGCATTTGTAACTTCTATATTTCGCAAATCTATTGTAGAACCCGGAGTGAAAGTTGAATTTGATCAATGAGAAGCAGCTTGTATTTGCAAACGTTTGGTCTGAGGCTGCCTGCTTAAGAATGTTTTGAGTCGTCTGCCTATTCTGTACCAGATGCTGACTCTTTGTGTGATGGTAAACAGCGAGTGATAGCTGCTAGTGGCTTCATTTTGGTTGTTGGCTTGTTTGGGGAGACAACGCTTATGATAGTAATGGTTCTTTTAGTAGCCAGAAGTTTTCAAGATGTCGAAGCAATGACCTTTGGATTCTTGCAAAAAGTGAATAAGACCAAGTTGAAGAAAATAACAGAGAAGCTCGAATTGGAACTGCCTGCTTTTGTGCAGAAAGGAGAGATAATTCCTGCAGAAGTTCAGCATTCCAACTTGCTGGAGAAACCAATAGTATCTACAGAGAAAGCAATAATTCAATTGCAAATGAGACAGCTTGAGATAGAGGCAAGAGTTAAGGAACAGTGAACAGAAATGAAACAGTTCGGTTATGAATAAAAGTAGAAGATAACGAAAAAGAGAGCAGTAAAAGACAGAGGAACACCGAAATCTTTTGAAATTCAAAAATTGACAGTTGAGAAGGAAAGTTAGAGTTCAAGGTTGGAGATAAAGTTGAGTGCAGGCTTAGTGAGGAAGTGAGTGAGGATGAACACGCCACTAATAGTAAGAACCCGAATGAGAAACTGTTTACGTGTGTACATGCATTGCCAAAACTCAATGAAAAGAATGCGGAAGCCTTTTTCATCTTATTTGAAAAGGTGGCTATAAAGATGCATTGGTCAGTGGCAACGTGGGTCTTGTTGGTCCAGAAAAACTTGCAGGTAGGGAGAGTGAGCTGTGCGCATCCCTATCAGTGGAGGTATCTGTGGAATATGAGGGGGTGACAAAAGCCATTTTAAGTGTGTAAGAGGTTCTAACAGAATCCTATGGACAACGCCTCAGAAATCGAAGGAGGGAGAATGGGTAAACCTACATGGAGTATGAAAGTTTCAAACAGAGTAATTTTGACAGGTGGATAGGACCGTTAAGATTTGAGCAAACCTATGATGCACTTAGAGAGGTAACTATTTAGGAGAAAATCAAAAAGCCACTGCCTGATATGTAGCGAACTCCTGTAGAAGACCAGAGAGTTAAAACAGTAAGTTTAGCATCTCAAGTGGCTGATGTCTATGAGCTGGTCTATAAAGCACGGTTTGTCTTTTATAATCAATTTCAGTCCATGAGGCATAGAAACAGGGGAAAAGAGAAATCCTCACGTGGAAAGGGAAAGGCACATCTTATTGAAGATCAGAAGGATAACTTACCACAGGATGAAAACAATAAATCCTTGACGGGGACGAATAACTTAAGAGGCTTCGGTGTTTTTATTGTCATAAAGTGGGACACACGAAATCACAGTATTGGTGGGATCGGAGAAAGCCAGATGTTGGAAAATCAGAAAAGCCTGGAACGTTCGTTGTCTAATAACAAAAAGCAAAAGTGAAGTTACACAACTCTCTCAAAGTGTACAAGATGATCAGAGGTTGACTAAGGAGGAAGTGCTAGATCTGCTTAAAAATACCCATGCAGGGTTCGAGAGTATACACGTAGGCCAAAGGTAATATCTAGCGGGCTTGTAATATTAAGGGACACAGGATCCTCTCAGTCTGTAATGATGATGGATGAGGAGATTTGCACTCCCGAGAGATAATTGCCATAAAATGTGCTGGAAACAGGAATTCTGCAATAGGAAACAGAGAGAAATTGAGCTCAGTTACGTGATGTGCGTCTGGAGAGACCAGAGAATTGTGGAGATATTGTGGTGGGAATACTGGACAGACTCAGCTCCAGGAATATGATTTATCCTTATATGTGATGTAGCTAGTTCACCAATTGGGAGTAAGTTAACGGTGGAGAAAGAGTCTTTCAACATAGTTTTGGCGTTACAACATTTTAGTATTTACCAGCAAGTGATCTGAGACAATTGTACAAACAAATCACAACAAATTCACATTTTTTTTGGAAAAATGTCAGGTCAAAAATCCAGACTTTTTTAATGGAGTGTATTGTTACAAGCGATTCAAGGTCAGAGTTGTGCATGTGACAACTCGTGAAAACATGATTTCTGATGCGTTATGAAAACTCGGATGAGACAAGGAAATGCATCACGGCCTGCATTTGCATACAGTTGCGCATGTTTGCATGTTTATACTTAGTAAAGTGTATGTTTATGTGTTCAGACTAACCGTGTTGTGAAAGGTTAAAAATGAAGCCATCGTTTGAAGTTGATGTTTCATTTTGTAAGTGAATAATAGTCAGAAAGCTACCTTTCTTTATTCGGAAAAACTGTTCTGTGGCTCAAGAAGACTCTGGCCTTGATTTCTTTTTACAGGCGGCAATAAACCAGGCCGGGTTTCGATCAGTCTGATTTGGTGCAGAGATGAAAATGATTTTGTGAGGCTTTCAGTTTATATGTAAACAGATCAGACTTCAGGCCAAAGTGGTCATGTTTTGGAAGTGACCTGATTAATGGAAGGGGAGTGGCCAGATCTCTAGATAGCTGAACTGATCTAAGCAGTTTTAGTTCATTCTTGAACTGGTCGGGACTTGAACAAGGAGCTGTGTGGAAACTCTCTCTCTTTTCTGCCATTCAACTTCAATCTGTAAGCATGTTTTCTATTTATACCGATTTTTAAAGTGAGTTTGCTTATTGGGACTGTTGTGTATATTCGGAACAGCATAATTTAATTGAGTTGGATAGCGTGAGTTCTGTAGGAATTCTTCAATCTGTTCTTTGTGGTTCGTTGTCCAGTTTTGTGAATAAATGTTTGTCTGCATTAAAATGTAGTAATCAACCTAGTTATCTTAGTCCGGGTAAATGTCGCTGCACACTTACTGAAACCAATTGCAAACTTATGGTCTGTGGCTGCATGCTTAAGAATATTGTGAATGGTCTGGCCTAGCTCATAAGAAATGGAACCAGATGAAACTTGAAATTCATAGTGAGTGCTGCCTCGGTTGGTTTGTTCTGACAACATTTGGAGAGTTTTGACAGACACGCTCTGCAATGGTATTTGATGGAACAGCCTATTGCCGTAATTCATCCAAACATCGAACAGTGCAACTCAAAGTGAGTACCTCAAGCTCATATTAAAACGCATAAATACAGGGAGATCAACCCGAACACGTAGAGTTTTGGCTCAGCCACGTTCACGAAATGGAAGTAGAAGGAAATTTTCTTTCTGATCTGGATGGGCCACACACTGGGGTCAGCGTTTTCAGAGTATAGGTCAGTGGGTGTCTGTTCCCTCTTGTTGGGGATTTACATCTTTGACAGGAGGGCTGAAGGAATGGGGACAGAAAAGAATGAAGAGAAATACGGGGTGCTGTGTGCAACATTGGGGACATAACTTCAGCGTTGAGAGTGAAAAACATGTTCCCATCTCTCCTGCAGCCTAAATCAAACCTCTGTCTCCTGGCCTGCATAGAAGGAGGAAGAGGAATCCTGAATCCTATGCCCATTAAGCTCTGCGTTTGGAAAAGAGGCTGGTTCTATCCCAGCCCCCGAGGGAATTTCGTACTTCCCTTTGAAGCACAACACGAGCCGAGAGACAAGCTTTTCACAGTCACGTTGGATTATGGGAGGGCAGTCTGTCATTGCTCTATCCATTGCACGGGTCATTCATCAGCTGGACATGTTGGGAAAAGCCATTGTAATGAGTGGAATTTGAAACAGAACCTTCTGGCTCAGAGAAAAATAAAATGGGAAACATCCGGAGCAACTCAGCAGCTCTGGCAGCACCTGCATACACTCAATTCCCAGTATCTGCGTGGGTTTCCTCTGGGTTTTGCGGTTTCCTCCCACAGATCAAAAATGTTCAGGTTAGGTGAATTGGCCTTGCTAAATATTCCATAGAGCTCAGGGACTTTTTTAGGGCAGATGTATTAGCCAGGAGCAATGTAAGTTTGTAGGACAGCGGACTGCATCTAGGTGTGATACTCTTCTGAATGTTGGAATGGGCCAATTGGGTCAAAAACCTGTTTCTTCACTTTTGGGATTCTATGAAAACAGAGTGTATATTTCACAACCAAATCCAAAGGCAAAATCTGCTCCCAGCACCACGGAAGCTCAGAAACAACAGTGTCCCATGTCACGATGAGCTGCAGAGAAGCTCCAAACTTTCCTGGAGATCTCCTCACAAGCCAAGGTGGGATGATTTGTCAGAGGTCTGCCAGGGATGCTCTGAGATAATTATGCATGAAGCATATGCCCTCCGATGATTTAAGAGATTGTTAATGTATTAAGCGCCATTGAAGCAACATGAATGCCCAGATTTTAGCTTCACGATCTGTCCAGTTTCTGCTCTATTTGGCACAATGACTATATCCACCAACAGAACTGTATTCTCAGCGAAGGCAACATTTTATCTTCGCCAGACTGAGGGATCTGTATTCCTACTAATGATGATGTGGACAGATGTATTTGAGGCAGGAAAATCGTAAGAAGGAAGGCAAGAACGATATTCCCTTTTTGCAGTTTCCCTCGCCAGGAATATTTTGGCGTTCAGACGTCGGGTAATTGGAATAATCATTGGACAAAACAAGACTTACAGGGTGTAGTCGATTCATGTTCGAATGTCAGAATGGATTAGGAGAGCTTGCTTCTCACTAATGGTTTATGATTATTTTTTAACATTGCATAGGACAAGACCATCAGATGAAGGAGGGTGATTGGTGGGAACCAGCAGGAAGCTTTCTTTACCATATCTTCCAATATGACAGGCCCTCCACACAGGTGGTGATATATGCATGATGTGATTCAGTGAGCCTCGCGTTGTTGGAACTCCTTTTTGTTAATGATCCTGTCTGTTTTGATTTTCTATGATCTTCCCTCCTTCCGATCAAATGGATGAAAAAAAAACGCTAGGTCATGGACAACAGACAATGCAACGAAGTTTATTGATACTATTCAGAAAGCAGCAGGTCAAGTTTCATTTGATCCACACAATAGAACATAAACAATTTACAGAAATCAATTGGTCCGTCTCACGTTTTTCTCTTTAGAGTCATTTTGCTTCACATCGATTTTCTCTTGCAGCAGTATCCTCCGATGACACACATGCCCATTACCGGGATTTCATGCTGAAGACAAGGGGATCGTTTGCAGATTCCTTTCTCAAATGCACAAGCTTTGAAGAAACCTATTAAAGAGAAAGGATAGTACAGTGATGTACACAGCAAAACAATTAACACTCAGTGTGTCACTAAATCAAGTATAATGACATCCAGCACTTTATCCAGTGAAGCTAGACTGATTCAATCGAGGAGGTGGACACCTGAGATTTGCACAGTATTCTCAATGTGGCCTGATCAACGGGTGTAAAGATGATACCGCAACCAATGCTGTCAGTGCTGTTATGAAGGGATATATACATAAGAACTGTCCACTGGCTCCCAATGTAGTCAATGGCAGAGGACTGTGCACTGCTCTGCAAAGTCACCGAACTGAGAGATGTGGAGTCCAGAAGCATGTACAATGTGGTTATACAAAGGCAGATTGAACCATCTCTATGTACAGTTAACAAGGTGGAGAGTAACTAAGGGCGATGGATACAAGGTCCTATCCCAGTGTGGACTAAGTAAGGTAAAACCGAGAGATATAAAGAATATGAAGCTTCACACGGGTGTCGTGTTGTCTTACCCAGGGAGATCAAGGCCATCCCTTAATTGTTCAAAATAGCATCCTACCTAGGGGCAGAGGGACCAGAACTGCAAAAGTGCTCCCAGTGTGACTTAATCAATGGATACGTAAAATAACTCTGTGAACAGTGTTTTCTTTCAAACAGGAATAAAACAATACAGAAAAATTTACAATTGAACAGGTTACCACGCCCTTTTCGATTAGATTCTCTACAGTGTGGAAACAAGTACATATCGACCCGCCGAAGAGAAATCCACCCAGACACAGTTCTCCCTGACTAATGCACCAAGCACCAGCATGGACTGTCCAACTGACCTGGAGATCTTTGGACTGTGGGAGAAAAATCGAACCACCCAGAGAAAACCCACGCAGACACGGGGAGAATATGCCAACTCCACATAGACAGTCACCAGAGGCTGGAATCGAACAGGGACGCTGGTGCTTTGAGGCCTCAGTGCGAACCATTGAACCGCCTTACCGCCCATTTGTCATTTTTTTAAGCACTTTTTACTCGAATACGTTGTGTTTGTACGGAGTGCATTCCACAACCTGGGGCTAAGGCAGTTGAATAAAATGCAAACAACGACTCACTGCCTAATCTCTTAGAATTCATCAGAATTAGAGTAGTATTGGGCATCCAGAAGCGTTATCAGGACTGGAGGGTGTTGAAGAGTTCGGGAGCGGCGGGTCAAAGAGCGATTTTTAAACGTCTCCCTTTTCAACAGCTTATTCGGGAATAGGTTTTGAGGGTCGATAATCAGCAAATTAAATTTTAAATTTCCTCAAAAATATTCCAAAATGGGATGATAACTATTCATTCAGAGCAGGTGCAGATGGGAATTCGGCCTGATTGAAAGAAGGCAAAACATCAGTCAAAATTCAATTGACGAACAGCACACGTTTGAGGGGCTGGTGGTGTTCTAGTCTGTTTTCAAATAAATGTACTAACCAGTAAAGAAAAGCCTTGGTCTTGGTTGCCCATCTGCTATGCTTGGCTCGACAAGCACCAGAACGATTTGCAGCAAAACCAGTGATTTCATCTTTCACTATAGAGTCTTTCCGAGTGACGATGAGCCGACTGTAACAGGGAGGCACTTTATACCAAATGAGGCGCTGTTCTGTAGTTAATAACCGGAGATCAACGTTGAAGATTGGATCCAAGTTGTGTTCATTATCACGTCATTTCACAAACTAAGATGAAATGGAACTGAAATTCAATATTAAGCTTTTCTATCAATCAGTCATTTATCAGTGAACAGTGAGGTCCAACTGTATAGTTGTTGACATCATGAGGCTTCGCAGGAAATGCTCAAACTGGACAAGCGAAGTAAACCATCGTTCCTGCGCTGGCTCTTTTCAGTTCTCCCACAAAGTGCTCGCAGTGACACACTGGACTGAACGGCTTATCCTTTTCTTTACATTTATGTTTTATTTGTTTCATACCTGTGAACCTTACTCCTAAATCCAATAAAGCAACACTTCGTGCTGATGCTTTATTGAAAAATATCATATCACATTGAAAACAACCAAACCAACGTGAATCCCTGAGAAATAACTGATTGACATAAACGCTTAATCGTACATTCAAGTTACATTTGGTCTTAATGAATTGTCTTTAAAATGAGCAAAACTTGAATACAATTATCAACGTTAACAGAACATATGATTTGTCTTTTGTGCACATCAGCGACAAGCTTCTGATTATTAAAGAACAGTCTGGAAGTTCAGCTTTCGTATCTGCTCCAAGTTGCTGCTGCTCTTGGTGAGGGAACTGTCCCTTTAACAGTTCCAACAAGAGACCAACTGCAATGAATCCGGGATCATTATCAACTGTCGTGTGCTCAGAACGTTTACAATTCACAACTGTTCTCTGGCAGATTACTGCTTGAAGGAGAAGGAGAAGAATGACTGAAAGATGTGTTGCGTTTTCTCAATGGATGCCTGTCCCTATGCTGGTGCAGCCTATGATCGGAATTGCAGTTGTGGCTTTGATTGATCTTGCTGGGCATGAATATATCACACCGTGTACTCTCGGTAGGAACATCGAAGGAGAAGAGACCATTCAGGTACTCACGCCTGTGCAATTGCAATATCATCGCAATTGACATACTTATATGTCGTTCGATTTCCTCACTCTTTTCTGGACCACAAAACCATAAGATGTCAGAGGAAAAAAAGGGTCATTTGACCAATGGAGACTGTTTCACCATTCAATCAGGGCTGATAAGTTTCGACCTCCCACTTTCTTTGATCCCCTCAATACTCAACTACCTATGTATCTCAGTTTTAAATATAATATTGCAACACGGTGCTGAATCATTCTGTCATTAAACCAAACACCCAGAAAAGCTCACTTCGTCACGTAGTCTGTTCAAATATAATTAACAGAGAACTTGCAAATTCAACCATATAAAGAAAAGAAATCAGACAACTGATACATAATTCCCTGTGGCTTCTGGAACACCGTTTCAAAATTCCATGATCCTTTGTGTGTCGACACTCTTCTTAACATCTCTCCTGAGCACGCTGACCCTAAATGTGAGACTCTGTCCACTAGTTCGAAAATATCCAATCAGCAGAATAAATGGATATTAATCGACCTTTACCACTCCCCATTCTACCACTGCTAGCTGAAAGGTTTCCATCAGATCTCTGATCTTCTAAAGTCTCGAGGAAAAAAAGCTTAATTTATTTAATCATCTTAACTTAACATTGAAGGAATGGTATTATTTTGTCATTCAATGTTTACTCCCTCCATCACCAACGTTCCTTCCTATGGGGTAGTGCTCAGATCTCTTCACGCCACGCTGGTTTTCCGCTGCTGGGGAAATTGAGTCCTATCGAATATCCTGTCTTAAAGAAGTTGATGTGCATCCAGACCCTCAGACATTTATTTGAAAGAAATATTAACATTTGAGGAATGCTTGGTCAAGTATCAATGCAGTTCAGAACATAGAAGTAGTGGCAATGTTTGGAAAAGCAAATCAGGACAGGACTAATTCCGTGAATGGGTAAGTTTCTTGGGAGTATTCCTGAACAAATAGGGCAAGGTACCTTGGGAAGCAAGATACATAATCCCTTGAAAGTGGGTCGTTGATAGGCTGTATAGAACATAACTCGTAGAACACAGAACATAGAACGATACAACGCAGTGCAGGTACTTCACCCGTCGATGTTGTGCCGAATATTTATCCTGCTGTCAGATAAAACTAACTTACATACTCTTAATTTTGCAGTCATCCCTGTGCCTATACAAAAGTCGCTTTAGTGTCCATAATGTGTCTGACTGTAGCATCACTGCTGGCAGTGCATCCCACGCATCCACCACTCTGTAAAGAACTTACCTCTGGAATCTGCATTAAACCTTCCTATAATCAACTTAAAATTATTATCCCTCGTGATAGGCTATTGGGCAGTACATTGATTTGCGAGCTCATGTCACGGCTGCACACAACATTGTTTCAGTTATTTTCGGAATATTTTGTGCAATTCTGGTCACTGAAGGAACTATGCTGTGAAACTTGAAAGAGTTCAGATAAGATATACGACGATCTTGTCCGGTTTCACGGTTTTGAGCTTCAGGGAGAGACTGAATAAGGTGGGACAGTTCCTTTATCCCCGGAGTGTCAGATGGTCATTTATGAATTAACGTTGGTTTATATAATTATGAGAGACATGGCTTGGGTACAGAGACCGGGTCTTTGTTCCTGGTTTGGGGGGAATTCCAGAAGGAGAGGGCATAGGATTAGAGTGATAGGGGAACCTTTAAAAGGTATCTAAGGGAAACGTTTTGGCGAAGGGTGTGGTGTTGTGTCAGGATGTAGCTAACTAAGTAAGTGGTGGAGGTTGATCAACTGCAATATTTAAAATATATCAGGAGTATGTGGATAGGAGGTGTTTAGAAGAATATGAGCAAAAGTGCTGGTAAATAAGACGAGATTAATTCAGAATATCTGTTTGGAATGGCCGATTAGGAGTGAAGGTTCAGCTTCCGTGATCTATATCTCTATGATTTGCTGATGCTATAACTGCTCGATCTCTCATTCTAAGATTAACCCGTCATCTCTGTGGTTACATTCACATACCGAACAAGATCTGAAAATCGGAAGAAAACAGCTAGAATAAAGAAAAATCTATTAAATGCAGTCATAGAAGCATAGACACCCACAGCACAGAGACAGGCCCCTTGGCGCAGACTGGGCCATGCCAACCAAAACATCGATCAATGCTGAACCTTTTTCCCTGCACGTGGCCCATATCCTTCCAAACATTTTCTATTCACGCAAATGCCCAAATTCCTTTTAAATGCCGTTAATACACACGGCCCAACTACATAGATAGACATCTTATTCCACATACGTCCCAACATTTGTGTTAAAAAGTTACTCCTCAGGTTCCCTTTTAATCTTTCCAGTCTAAATGTAAACTGATGCTATCTTTACCTTGTTGTCCAACCCTGGGAAACAAAAGTGTATTCCAACTATGTATGCCTCTTATTCTCTTATACACTTAGATGAGATCCCATCTTAGTGTCCTACACTCTAAAGAAAATATCCTCGCTTGTCCAAATCCAATTCTAAAACATACTTTCTTCAGTAAGGTAATCAGAACTGAACGAAATACTCCAAGTTCCATCTCACCAACAGCCCGAACAACTGCAACGTAACTTCCTAACTTTTATTCACCAAGCACTGACTGCTGAAGGCCAACATACCTAAAGCCGTCTTCACTTCTGTGTGTATATCTGATTCCAATTTCACAGAACCATGCACATGAACTCCAAAGCCCTTCTGTTCCATTGCATTCCGTAAGGCCCTGCTACTCACCATGAAACTATTCCTGAACTTGACTTTCCAAAATGCAAGACCTCACACATATGTGTATTAAACTTTATTTGCTGTTTATTAGCCCACTTCCTCAGCTGGTCAAGGGTTGACTGCAATTTCTGATAATCTTCCTTGCTGTCCACGATATCACACAATTTTGAGACTTCTGCAAAACTAGTAAGCGTAGCTTGTATATTTTCATTTGCATTATTAGTATCAATAGCAAACGTCATTGGGCCAAACATTGACCCGTGGGACATTCCATTCGTCAAAGGACTCCAGTCCAACCAGCATCATTCCACTATTACCTTTGCGTCTATCAATAAAGCCAATTATGTATCCAATTTGCCAGATCCTTCTAGATTTCATGCAATCTCACCTTCAAGAGCACCCAACCATGTGGAATCTTAATGCTAGATGAGATAACAGATGTGGAATTTGGGGATGATTTGCAAACCCTGAAAACATTTTTTACTGGATATTACTGAGAGGTGGTATGTGTGAGGAACGGATGACAGTTTTTTTATGACATCAGCTGAGGATATCTAATTTAAAAAATACGCACAATGATTGTAA
Source organism: Hemiscyllium ocellatum (assembly GCF_020745735.1). Lineage (NCBI taxonomy): Eukaryota > Metazoa > Chordata > Chondrichthyes > Orectolobiformes > Hemiscylliidae > Hemiscyllium > Hemiscyllium ocellatum. The sequence goes on from NW_026867571.1 coordinate 71,441, forward strand.
AAGTTCCAAAACACATATTGATATTTTACAATTTGCAAAGCAATTGAAGGCGACAGCACCAAATTCACTGATCTTGCTTACATTGAAATTGGCCATGATCTGATTAAGGTGCAGGATGCATTAGTAGTGCAGAATCCATTTCTGCTAATGCTCAGAAGCTGTCATGGATTATTTAATGATAAAACAAGCCACATGGCAAAAAAATTCCTGATATGCACTGAACAGCCGAGCCTGCAGCAGAAAGCCAAAATTGAATGTGCTTTCCACATTTTCTGCCAAGCTCCTCACTGTGATGACTGGAGCACGAATTCAATGGATCCAATATCAGAGTGTGTTCATTTATTAATAATGTCAAAAAGTAAGGGATAATTTTCATACACAATCACGTTATACAAACAAATACACACATGCGCTGCACACAGAGACAGTGACTCTCACACACACATTCACACACGCTCATTCAAACACACTTATACACACACAAATACATATTGATGCACACATGCAAATAATTAATAACACACACTCGCATACGTGCTGATTCACAAACGCACCCCCAGAAACAAATGCACACATGCATTATGATGCAGACATATACAAATACGTATGCTCCGTCACACATGCACACATACACACACACACACACACACACACACACACACACACACACACACACACACACACACACACACACACACACACACACACACACACACACACACACACCCACACATATATTCACAGATATGTCTTCATAAAAACATGGACACCTTCACACACACACACCACTTACTGTACTGATTCTCTGGTAACATCGGTGAATAAAATACCAATTCTGGTGGAATTCGCTGTTCGTTGAATTTGTTTGCTATTGACATCGTCGACTCAATTGACCATTGAACTGGGTGCAAGGCGTGGACAAAAGACCATCTGCTTGAGTGATGTATAACTCCAGAATGCCTTGTTATTATCGTTGCAGTGACACGAAGACAGCTTCTAGCAATTCATTTTTCAACCAATTTATAGAACACCACATCGGCATGATGTCTGGTAAATTTTCTGACCTACTGTTCCGAAACAGTTCTGTCTGGATGACTGTCGCTTTAACCTTTGATCGGGATCTAACCATATGTTAGCTGGAACAGAAATCGAAATTCTGCACAGAAAGTTTGGGGTTTGTAGTTATAGGTAAACTTTGCATGCTATGTTTTGGATTATCATGCCATTTTACTTGTTATATGAACTCTTATACATCCTTAGTAATGTAGGCTGTTGCTGCAGCATAAAACATATTTACAATTCGGTTGGATGGAGTTTCTTTCAAACTTTTGACAGCATTCTCACCCCATGTCTCCTGTTTCTCCATATTTTGTTGCTTCATGTACTGACTGTCAAACATAGTAAAGTTGCTACTAGAGCTGCAGGACACTCCGATCCCAGAAAAATGAAATTAATAAACGCTGCACAGAAATGGAGAGCAGGGCAAACTCCACGGTTTTAGAAGTTGCCATTTCAGTCAGGTTCCTGCTGTTGTGGCTGACGTACATTTTAAGTTTTGTACTTCTGCAAATTTTAAGTGAAAGCTCTTCGAAAATGATCAATCCCAACAAAATGCATTCTGCAGGAACGCACGTATAAGCTGGAACTTTTCGGTTCATGCACGAATACGTGTAAATACGAAATGACAGAGACAAAAATCAGATGTCAGTTGAAAGATATTTTCAAAGTCTTCTCCAAGCTGATTGCAAAATGTCACAAACAGTGGTCCTGGCTGAATAACTTGATGTGACTTTAAGAATACACTCAAGCCCCAGTCAGCACTACTAATCTGCTGCTTAGGAATACTGGAATGTGGACCTGAACATATCCTGCTATGTTCGTTCACGCCAATAACAGACAAATCAACCCACAACACTGCTTTATAAATTCGAGGGAACAAATTGAGAAAGAGGTTGTTCCTCATGATTTTGCCTCTTTTGCAAGGCGCAAAGGCTTACCAGAAGAATATTTCAGTTTGAGATGGATTTTATTGATGCATGTATAAAATATGATGGGTAGATACCCATGGTAGTCTCCGTTAAAACCAATGACAAACATTAAGTTGGTTTGTTTTTTTGAGTTTCGCAGAAATGCACACATGCACAAAACGATTGTCTCGAATGCTCGACGTGCGAGAAAAATGCATAGTTCCAGTTAAGATTCTGCATTAAAATCCCAAGGGTTCATATTTCTCGAATATGGGAGAGAAGGAGCGATTTAATGTCATGTGTACCAGTTAAGCGTCATGTATTGAGTGTGATATTCAAATTCCGTTGATGTGACTATCGCAAATAAACAGCACCAACCAGAAAATGAACAAACAAAAATATATTTCCATTAATTGAGACATTTAACTTTTATTTTCACCGAAAAGTAATAATCAACGGCGTCACCTTAAATTAGTTATTAGAATTTGACACAAAACAACAAATTAAGTAAAATGTTGTTTTTTCTTTTCGAATCCACCGAATGTCATGAACATGATTCCCACTTGTAGCAACGTTTGGCCAAAGCTATTGCCTGAATGCACTGAAAAAAATCTCTCCAAATATTAAATTTTGATCAAGTGTCACTGTAGACATTAGTGGAAACAAAAGAACTGTTGGTATTAGATTACATTCTAGCTCAGTTAATCAGTGGCACTTACACTTCCTATACTGTAATTGACTGCAGCAATCGATTTGTCCAATTTTGTTGGCAGAAGGCTGGAGTTGAGGAAGGGTGTGCAGAGTCCAATGTAGCAAACTAAACTAAATGACTGTGCTCAATCGAGGTTAAACATTTCAGTTCAAGATTATCAACACAGAAAATACTTTAGGTCTTATGAGAAGAACAAACGAATTTAACTGTTGTCAACAATCGTCCCTCCATCAAGTTGGGGACACTTTCTGCTCACTTCACAATATAACAGAAACAGAATACTCATTTAATACGGAAAAGGTGATAACCTGGAGTAGTAGTAGCAGCGTCTGATGCTCCAGCCGGTGCTCCTCCGCACGTTCTGTTTCCTTCTCTGTTCTACTCCTTTATTTCTCCATTTCACCCCATTGTTCTCTCCACAGCTTTCAGTCTGGCCTCTCTCCGTCTAATGGTGCGTTTCGGCATGGACCCTTGCTGGCTCGTGGCGTGTGCCAGCCTGGTCTATCGGTATCTCTGAGTCTGGTCCTTCAGCAGTTCACGGTTGGCGCTGAACTGGTCTCCCAGTGGCTTGTGGCGGGTCCTAGCCTGGTCTCTTCGCAACTCTCAGTCTGGTCTCTTGGCCGTACGTAAACTGGTCTCTATGCACTTAATGACGTTATCTCAGCTTGGATTGCAAATGCATCCTGCAGGAAATATACTCACGAAAGTGGTTGCCGTTTCAGCACCATAGATGGAATCTGTGGGGGAGACGTCAAGAACAGACAACTGAGCGAGACAAGTGTAGAACTCACCAAAGTCTTGTTGAAATTTTATCTTATTCCTATATGATAATAGCTTAAACTGTGAAAAGTCTTAATGTTAACTCTTACTGATTTATTAGTTGTTCTGAGATTCTGTAAAGTAATGCTAAGCTTTTTAACGTTTACTTCTCTTCCTACTTTGTACAGAAGCATTTTTAGTACCCTGCTAGCTTGGTACCTCTTGTGTGGAAGCATTACACATTTTTCAGTGCATTGCTGTAATTCTATACTTGACTACACATGTCCAGCACATCTATAAAAGAGATCGACTGTTCAGCAGTAAAGAGAAAAGGGAATGTTTGAGACAATAAACGTGACATGGCCATGCAAGATTGAAATATTTGGTTTGGTTATAAAGGTTTACGGCACTTAAAATCATTGCAGTCGAAATGCAGCAAACATCCAGGGCTCTTTTTTTTAATGGAGACTTCCAACATTCTGTAATTGAGTCAAAACACATCAGGGCAGGCGGGAAAGTGGTGGTGACACCACCACCGAATAGCCATGATCTTATCATATATTGGTACGAGAGTTTGGATCAGACAGGGTGCATCAGTTTTAAGTGAGACAGCAGTGCTTTAGTTTGAATACGAACTTCTACAATATCAATAGATAATTCAACAGAATGATCTCATGATAGTTAGAACAGTAGATCCCTAAAGCAGGCATACAGGGCCTTTTCAGCAAACTGATCCATGGATGAATTGAGGACTAGAGATGCTGTAGATCAGAGTCGAAGTGTGTGGTGCTAGAAAAGCACAGCTGGTCAGGCAGCATTCGACGACTTGTAGAATCGATTTTTACTGGATGAATTCTCAAACAGGAATGATGCTTCTGGGCCAAGGTGGCTAACACATAAATGGGAGGGGAGGAGCTGGGGTATGAGTGTCAGAGTTAGGGTTAAGGCACTGATTCTAACCTGAACACGAACTCTAATCTCAACTTGCCATGCACATACTCCCATCCAATTTATCTCTCAGGCCCCTTGGGCCACAAGCCTCAGTCCTGATGGAGGTCTTATGCTTGAAACGTCAATTGTACTGCTCCTCGGATGCTGCCTGACTAGTTGTGCTTTTCCAGCACCACTCTCTTCCAAAGTGATCAATGCTGAAGACAATGTACAACTATTCTAATCCCACTTCCCTGCACTGGGCCAGTCTATTTCTAATCATTTCCTATCCATGCATTTATCCAAATGCCTTTTAAATGTTTTAAGTGTATCCACGATAACAACGACCTTTGGCAGCTTTTTCTACATGCATAGAACCTTCTGTGCAATTGAGTCGCTCCACAGGTTCGCTTTTATTCATGCCCCTCTAACCTTGAACTGACGCCGGTTAGTCTTCAATTCCCTAATGTTAGAAAAAGACGGAGTGCATTCACCCTCTCCCTGCCTCTCTTGACCTTGTGCAGTTCTTTAAAATGCCCCCTCAGTTTGCCACGCTATAAAGAAAGAAAACCCTAGCTTGCCAAATGTCTCTATGTAAAGCAATCACTCAGATTCTTGAGTCATCGCAAAATCCTTGTAAGTTTTCTATGCACTCTTCCCAATTGTTTAACATTCCTCCAGGAGAAAGGTGACCAAAACTGAACACAAATTGACATTTTCAGCTTCACCAATGTCCCATACAACTGGCACACAACTTGACAACTTCAAGGCTCAATGACTTGACCTCAACATCCCATATGTTTCGCTTTGGAGAATACTCATCTAACGTACTCAAAAAAGTCTCTCATTTTTGCTCTTGCTCCGCAGATAACTTCCTTCCTTTATTCGTGAGTCGGTCGACGCTGTCCTGTGTAACCATTCTAAAATGCCTTTGGATTCATCTTATCTCTGCTAGCCAAGGATATTTTAGCTTTTAACCCTCCTTTTAGCTCTCTTAACTCCCCGTTTGAATTCCTTCCCAGTTTCTCTATATTCTTCAAGGACTTCGTCTATTTCTCCTTGCCCAGACATTCTGCATGCTTCTTCGTTTCTTTCAAACTAAGCTGACACTCTTCCGTGTCATCCAAGTTTCCCTATTCCTGCCATTACTTTTCTTCGTTTTTACACGAACATGCATGTCCTACACTCTGATCAATAGGATTCCCACAAGTCAGATGTGGATTTACCCTCAAGGAGGCGTTCTCCATCAGCAATTTCTTATTTTGCCTCATTGCATTATGTTTGGCTTTCCATTAATTTTATACGTTCATGTGAACTACACGCCTGTCCTTATCCACAATTACACAAAATATACAAATTTGTAGTCATAATTCAGAAATTAGTCATCCACTGAAGCCTTGATCACCTGGCCAGGCTCATTTCCCAACTTCAGATCCACTACGTTCTCCTTCCTCATTTGACTGCCGTCCTTATAGTATTTCAAAAAATAAAAGCCCTGGAAACAAGTCGAAATGTCTCCCCATCCACTAACCCAGCACTAACGGTGTCCCAGTCAATGTAGAGAAATTTAAGACATCTGGATGGGTATAATATTGGGAACCTTTTAGAGAGGTAAAGAGCCAAGTGCTGGCAATGGGAGAAGGTTAGGTGGGGTATCTCTTTGGCATGAACGAGTGGGACCAACGTGTCTGCATCCTTGATGTATGACTGTATAACGCTTTTATTTTCAAATCTTTTCACTATCTGACTGCAAATCTAGTCCACAGAAAATTATAGCACAGTATAGGCCGTTCGGCCCTCGATGATGTGCAGCTCTGTTGTAACAATCTGAAGTCTATCTAACCTGCACTACTCCATTCTAGTCTTCATGCCTATCCAATGAACATTCAAGTACCTTTAACGTTGGTGAATCTACAACTGTTGCAGGCAGTGCGTTGCACAACTCTGAGTAAAGAAAAATCTCTGACATCTGTCCTATAGGAACTCCTGAATTTACATCTATGTCTCCTTGTGCTGGCCACAGACATTCTCGGAAAAATACTCTCACTGTCCAAACTATCTAAACTTCTGATCATCTTATATGCCTCAATTAAGTCGCCTCTCAACCTTCTTCTCCCGAATGAAAACAGTCTCAAGTCCCTCAGCCTTCTCTCATAAGATCTATCTTTCATACCAGGCAACATGCCATTCAATCTTATCTGAACCCTTTCCAAAGCTTCCATATCATTACTATAATGCAGGGACCAGAACTGTGCACAATATTCCAAATGTGGCCGCGCCAGACATTTTAGAGCTGCATCATGACCTCATGGTTCTGAAACTCAGTCCCTTGACCAATAAAACATAGAACAGCGTATTACTTCTTAACAGCCCTATCCACTGGCGTGGAAACTTTCAAAGATCTATATATCTGTGCACAGATATCTTTCTGCTCCTCTACACTACCAGAAATCATTCCATTAGGCCAGTACTCTGTATTCCTGTTACTCCTTCCAAATTGAATCACTTTTCAGCATTAACATCCATTTTCCACCTCCTGGCCCAGCTCTGCAGCTTATCTATGTCTGTCTTTAACCTCCAACATCCATCGTCACTATCTACAACTCTCCCGGCATTAGAACCATCCGCACATTTGCTAACCTATTCTTGTATGCCTTCTTGCAGGTAATTAGTATAAATGACAAACAACAATGGATCCAAAACAAACCTTTGCGGTACCTCACTACTAACTGAACTCCAAAATGAATATTTCCCATTAAGGACCATCCTCTGTCTTCTTTCAGCAAAACCAATTTCTGTTACGTATTCCTCTATTTTCCGCTGACAGCTTGGAGTCTGTTGTGGAATCCCAGCGTTGTGATCGCATTCTTCCTATCATTGAGCGTTACCCATAAAGCCTCACTGCAAGATCATTTCATGGTGTCCTGCCTCAAAACAGCTGGCATTTTCTCCTTAGGTAACTGCCACATATATTTTGCTTCATGCTTTGTCTCATACAAAACATCGCCCAGAACGTTAAGTTGTCAAACCTTTCCCTCCTTCAATCACGTGATGGTGATAGCAACATCATGATTGCATGAAATCAGCTCGACTCTAAGTTCATGCATTTTATCCACTATATTTCTTGCATTAAACATATATTTTCTAAGCCTACAGTTCCGTTGACCTCGGCAAGCCTCTCCCTAACTGCTGTTCATCTTACTTATATTTGCTTTCGTCTCAATTTCTTCTCCAGTCCCTATACTCACTGACCTGCTGCTCGAGTTGCCTCACATCCATCCGCACCACGCCAGTTTAAACACTCCCGAATGCCTCTATCAAAATTCTCTTGTCAGTGTCCATTTAGGTGTGACCAGTTCTTGTTGCAGAGATCGCACCTTCTCTTGGAAAACATCTCAATTCTCCTCTTATCTGAAATGAAACCCATCCCACGCACACATCAGCCACTTAGCGATGTGTTCAAAGTAAATTGTCTCTGTTACTCGTTTCTGTAACACGTGGTATGGTGAGTAATTCTGAGAAAACTATCCCGGATCCAACTTTTTCGTTCACTCCCTAACGCCCTGAATTATCGTTGCGAGTCTTTCTACTTAAATCATTGCTGCCAATGTGGTCACTGAAATCTGTGTTTCCATCCTCCCATCTTCCCATGCTCCGAAGCCTAGTTTTCTTTTTTTATAAACAACCGCAGAAACCCATTTCATCATTAACCACATGATCTCTCAAATTGGTTTCTTTTTGGAATTCGTCTTGTGTTTGAATTAGCTGTGGTTATAACAGATTCAAATGTATAAATGTTTTGACATCGACTAATTCTTGTGTTACAACTTTAATCACTTAAAATACGTCAGCTCAACGACTGACCTTTTTCTGTATAAGCACGGTCTATAGCATTAGATGCCTTCAGTGTGAAACGGGTTGTTTTTTTTTAATTCGGACTGTACCAAGTACAACCAATGATATGAAATAATTGTGTCTCTAGTGGTGAACATCAGATATAAATAGATGCATCACAATACTTATTTCAAAGCCATATGGTAATAATTCATTTTTTCTTGCACAAAATGCATGCTCCTGCAAGAGCGCCGATATTTGTACTTTATTACTCTGCCCTTGCTGCTTTCGGAGTTCCAGGTAAAAAATGAGAACACAGTATAGTTGACAAACTGATATTTGAATGTGTGTTCGCGGAATAGCTGTGGATTTATTATGTTCGCAGCTGGTTGATAAAGTTTTAATTTAATCAATGAAGCAACGTAATACCCTATACATTTTTGGTGTTCTTGGTAAATTTAAATTGAGCTGATCTCTGAGAAAGTAAATTATGGAAATCAATGGTGTTCATTCTAGTTTACAGAATTTTTTGTAATATTCCCAACGTGGTTCGCTCAGATATTTATTACAGATGTGTAAGCACTCATCTATTATATGTAATTGACCTTAATCATTTTTGTCTTTTTAAAATTTCCGGACTTTGTTTTGTATATTTGCGTGGAATATGTGCACTGTTGGCTGGATCACTATGTATTATTCAATTATAGATTCCCTTCTGAAGGTAGGGACTACGTTGTCGTTTTCAATCAATGCAGATCCTTTTTGCAATTGCTCCAAAATGCAATCAAGGAATACTTAAACAGTTGAAAATATGGCGCTGGAAAAGCACAGCAGATCAGACAGCATCTGAGGACCTGAAGAATCGACGTCTCGGGTATAAGCCCATCCTGATGAAGGGCTTATACTCGAAACGTCTACTCTCCTGCTCCTCGTATGCTGCCTCCCTTTCTCTGAGGTATTTACAAGGTACTGTTATGGAGGAGGGGTCATATGTTTCCAAGACGTGGTGGCAAGTAAATTGAAGGACACCTTGCAGGTGCTGGTATACCCAATGGTCGTCTTTATTTGCCCATTTTTCAGTGAGTGTTCATGGGTTTATCAATCACGATCTTTGTAAATTTCTGCAGCGCATCTTAGAGGTGATACGGAAAACTGTGAATTCAGTTATTTCTGAAGGAAGTGAATAGTCATTTCCACGATGATAAACAATCGGGCTACATATTATCCCGAGAATGAGTGAAGATTGTTCTTGGAACTGTAGTCGTCCAGTAGGCATTGCATTGCACACCTACCCCTATACTGAGGTGCGCCGGAATTAATAGTTCATTAAATGAAATACGTAAGCATGCTCTCTGTTATCTTGATTTGAAATGCCAAATGCCTAACATTTGAGTGGGGCGAGTGTGTCCTACTTATCAGTCCTACTGCAACGCTAAGTGGTTTGTTTCTGAATATAATCAGCATTGGATTATATTTTCGAAACTGAATGCCTCCAGATCTGCCTTTAACTTGAGGTAAAGATTGTTGATGAAACTGCTAAAGGAAATGTCGTCTTGTTGATCCAGTTATTGTCATTGTTACACACGATCATTTTAGACTCAATATGCATTCTATTATCATTATGCCGTCGTTACTCTAACTACTCCGTTCTGAAATGGAGTACAATTCCTTACATTTACTTATCGTAGCAAGCAACTAAGCATGAAGGTTCTGAAGTACTTTATTTCCTGGGTTCTCTTATTGTTTGTGATAAACATTCTTGTTCATAAACTATTGGAAATTCATGCGTAAAACACTTATTTTCTTTTTGAATCCAACATGACTGTTATAAATTCCATGTTACCCTTTCACCAAACTAACAGTGTTTTGTCAATTTTATCTCTCTATCTGCTTGCTTCTGTCTCTCTCTGTCTCTGCTCTGGTTGTCTCTCCGTCTGCCTCACTCTCTCCCTCTCACACTGATTTTCTCTCGCACTCTGTCTCTTACAGCCAACCTCGTGACAATAGCGATACTCTCCCGAGGAAGATGTGGTCTCTCAGGATGCATCACTCGATACCTTATATCCATGGCAGCCACGGATGTCCTTGTCATTATCTTTGCAGTGATTTTAACTAGGCTTCTGGCAATTTACTTTCCAGCTAGTTTACTGAACACCACAACAGGATGTCGTCTTATAATTCTTCTGGTCTACGCTTCCCGAAACTGCTCTGTCTGGTTGACTGTCGCTTTCACCTTTGATCGGTTCATAACCATTTGTTATGAAAAGCACAAAACGAAATACTGCACAGAAAAAGTAGCGTCTTTAGTTATAGGAATTGTCTGCGTGCTGTGCTGTTCGTTAATCATTCCATTTTACTTCCTATATGAACCCTTATATACCATTAATAGCGTAGGCTGGTACTGCAACATAAAGGACATTTTTTACACTTCGTTTGCATGGAGATTATTTGAAATGTTTGACCGCATCCAAACTCCGTGTCTCCCATTCCTCTTTATTTTGCTGCTTAATGTACTGACTGTCAGACACATTATAGTAGCTAGTAGAGCCCGCAGAAGACTCCGATCCCACAGCGATGAAAATAATAAACGTGATACAGAAATGGAGAACAGAAGAAAGTCCATTATTTTACTCTTTGCCATCTCAGGCAGTTTCCTCCTGTTGTGGTTGATGTACGTTTTATATTTCCCAATTGTGATAATTTCAGGTAACAAATATTTGACCGGTTCCAACCTCAATGATCCCAAATTTATTTTGCGGGAAAGCCAGTACATGTTACAACTCTTAAGTTCATGCACAAACACGTGTATTTATGCAGTGACACAGACAAAATTCCGAGGTCAGTTGAAAGATGGTTTCAAATACTTCTACAAGCTTATAACGAAATGTCAAAAACAGTGAGCCCAGCTGAAACACTTGATGTGACTATTAAATTTCACACACTCCAAATCTAGCAGTATAAACATTTACCTTAGCAATTCTGGCTTGCGGATCATCACAATTCCCAGGCTTGTTAATTCACATCAATGGAAGTCAAGTCAACCAACAATGTCGCTTTAGAAATTCATAGCAACCATTTCTGAAGGAGATTGTGTCTCAGGTTTTCACCTCTTCTGCCAGATGCAAAGACTTACCGAAACGGCGATTTCCTTTTAAAATGGATTTAGTTGATGCACGTGCAAAATCTGGATGAAAGGATAACCACGGTCTTCTCTGTGAAAAGCAGTGACAAATAATGAGGTTTTTGATTGCAAATATCGCATAAATGAAACTTCACGCATTAAGATTGGTTCTCATGTTAACCGTCAGAAATAAAGCAAATATAGTTCTCATTCAAATTGTGTCTTGACTTCATGACGGCTTCATACCTCTGAATTGTAGGAGAAAAGATCCGATTGCATTCCAAGTGCATCAGAGTCGAAGAGTCATAAAGTTTTACAGCACAGAAACAGTCCCTTCAGTCAACTTGTCAATGTCGATCAGATATCCAAAATTAATGTCGTCCCACTGAGAGTCACTTGGACCATATCTCTCTAAACATTTCCTGTTCAAAATTCCATCCAGATGCTTTTTAAAGGTGGTAATTGTACTAGCCTCCATCACTGACTCTGGCAGCTCAGTCCACACATGTACCAGCATCTATGTGAAATGTTGCCCTTCACATTTCTTCCAAATATTCCTACTCCTACCCGAAACCTATGCCCTCCATTTCTGAATCCCCAAATGCAGGGAATTGACCTTACCTATTTCCACTCACCATGCTTCTCCTAATTGTTTTAAAACTATATAATGGCACCCACCAGCCTGTGAAACTCTGCAGAAGTTAGCCCCAGTCTCTTCAGCCTCAATCTTTTGGTCATACGTTTCTACCCTGGCAACGACAATGTAAATCTTTACTGAACGCTTTGTAATCTCACAACATGCTTCCGACAGGAGGGAGGTCAGAATTGCATGTAGTGTTCCAACAGTTTCCACAGCAATGTCCTGTACAGCCGCAACATGACCTCCCAACTCATGTTCTCGATGCAATGAGGAGAAGCCAGCATCATGAAAAGAAAATGAGCTCGAAAAGGGGTAATGGAGAGTGTTAGAGAAAGAAATACAACCAACACTTCAGAATGGGCACAGCGGATAACGAAAGGAGTACACAGATTGAGGAAAATCGAGTGAACAGAAATAATAGAATTGATAGACTCAATTTCAGTGATTATTTCTATGAACTCCTTGCATTAATTCAGTTATCTGTCGAATGATGTAGTAAGCATTAAACCTTTGTCTGATATTCTTACAGTTTTGATATGGTGTCAACATGACAACCACATGACCTTTTGTTTCCTTAATGATGTAAAGGATGTTTAAGAATTAATGACGAGGATGCTGCAGATTAGACAGATCCAGGTGAAATCAATGATGTGATATGCATCTCACGATCGATTAAAGACGGTGTTACGACATTTTTTGTGAACAAGGTATTAAGTTTGTTTACACAGTTTTGATTCTCAGTCACAAGCTGACAAGGAACATTTGCAGCAAATATGTAAAATAGTTTTAAGTTAATGTTATTGTTAAATTAGAGAGCCTTGTTGAACAGTTCCATGTTTATGTAAAATCAGAACGTTGGAAGCAGGCTATTCACTCGGTCATACCTGCGTTGGAAATTGACACAAATATCAATCAGGATGGTGGGTCCATGATTCATTAGGTACCAGGTTCGATCCCAGCCCTGGACAAGCGTATGTGTGTGGTTTGCACATTCTTCCTGTGTGTATGCGTTTCGTCCAACTGCCCTGGTTCCTTTCCACAATCCAAAAATGCGAAAATTCAGTGAATTGGTCATGCTAAATTGCCCATTGTGTTCAGTGATGTGTAGGTGAGATGCATTAGTCTGAGCGAAATGTATGGGTTGTGGTGGATTACTCCATGGAGGGGCCATGCGGACTTGTTGGGCTGATGGGCCTGCATCCAAATTGTAGTCAGTCCATTATATTGTTTCTGCATTTCCTTGTATTTGGCTTCCCTTTCAAATCATGTATTTAATTCTTCTGTAATTTGATATTCAATCATTCTCTCAGTATATTCTGGAACACAATGACTTTGCCTAGGAGAATTGTTATTTGACACCGCTTTTAATTCTTCTCTCAGTCATCTTAAATTTGTGTCTTCTCTTTATGAGCCTTGAAAACCACTGAACCACTGAAAACTATCGCATTTTATTTAATTTTTCCTTACATGTCATGATTTTAAACACTTAAGCCAAATTTCCCTTTAGCTGTCATTGCTGGAAGGAAACCATGACAAATTCTCATATATATATATATATATATATAAACGCTGATGATCTAAATCAGAAACAAACTGCTGAATAAACACATCAGCTCTGGCACCATTTGTGATTTATAATTAGACTTAAACCAGAACTTTGTTTCTGTCTTGGCAGGTGCAGACAGATTTAGCAATTGTTTCCCCAGTATTATATGATATCCTAAATTACCCATTCTCGCTAATGCCCACCCCCATTCTGGAAAACAAACCAAAAAATCTCTTCAGCATCTGCTTCAGTGCCTTTATCCTTCCTATGCTCTGAACCCTGCTATTCTGTTGAAAGATTTGCGCATGCTGATCACCCAATTCTTGAACATCGCATTATTTTACGTTAACGTTTGATTAGAAAAACGATATGACGCTCCCTGTCCAACTTGTCTACGTTGAATTTCATCTCCCATGTTTATTAAACTCACCAGCTTTTCTGTGTTATTTTGAATTTATTACTATCTTCCATTCCGTTTACTGCATTTTGAGGTTTCCAATTTGCCATGACCGATACGTGAAATCAAATCGCACTGTTCCGAAAGTTGTCGTAAATGTGAAAATTTGATTAAACTACTGACATGCCCTGTTTCTGCTGTCTGTTTAATTCAGGACACACCAGGCTTTTTTTTTACAATCCATAACTTGAAAAACAATGTTTATTGTTCGCGAACAGTTTGAATCAATGAGGAAAATATAGAAAAATTCTCGAGAAACTCATTAGGTCTGACTCATCTTTTGAGAGAGAAACAGTTAGCAATTCGAATCTGGAATGAAACGTCTTCTGGGTTATCTGTCGATTTGAAATTGCCAATATCTGCAGGGTTTTGCCTTAATTTAAGTTTTAAACATTATCAACAAATAAATATGATTTGTTAATTAAGAACTCCTTGCTGTGAACTTGTCCTAAAAAAAAAGTTCCTTCGGCAAACGAACAGATACACAAAAAAGACACATCTAACAGTTGGTGAAGGAACGAGATAGTCAGTGAAATAAGCATGGAATCAGGCCTTTGCTACAGGCATTTCAAACTGGTTTTCGTTGACTTCTCTTCCAGTTCCATTTAGGTCTTTAAGAAGATGCTGTTGGGGAGTCTACAAATCTCAATTTCCATTTCATTGCTAAAGGCGTCAGTCTTTAAATTTCTCTGAAGGTTTTTTTTCCATTTCACTTTTAAGAAGAACATTTACAGAGAAAGAGCGAGAATTGGGTAGCTGTCAGGATTTTCATTTCTTTGCTGATTCCCAGAAGGGACAGTCGGGGTGGGGGGGGGGGGGAATGGGGCGGGTGGGGGGAGCGGGGAGTGTGTGAGAGAGAGTAAGAGAGAGATTTATTTCTTTGTTTCCACAGGCCTCACAACTCCGATACTCAATGCACTTCCAAATAAAGGCAAGCACACAATGTCCTATTTACCTGTGACTCCACATTCAAGGAATTATAATCATGAATTCCAAGATCTCTTTGTTCAGAAAACACTCTCCCAGACTTTAACATTAAGTGTTTAACTCCTGCTATGATTTGTCTTTCCAAATGCAGCACTTCACATGATCTAATGAAACTCCATAGAATCCCAATGATGTAGATTTAGGCCATTTGGCTCATCCAGTGCACACCGACCCTCAAAGAGTAAACCAGCCAGACGCATTCCCTAAATTTAACCCTGACTAATACAAATTCCTGACGACTATGAACATTTTATTATGACCAATTCACATGACCTACACATGTTTGGATTTTCTGATTAATCCGGTGCACCAAAAAATCCACCCAGGCACGTGGAGAATGTGCAAACTCCCCACAGTCAGTCGCCCGGCTCCTTGCCGGTGTGAGGCAGCAGTGCTAATCAGTGAGCCACCAGTCCATCTGCCATCTCTTGCATCGTTATCCCATTGGTTAAAGAAATCGTTCTACTCTGAGGGAGCTTTCATCTCTAAACCTCCAATGTTGGTGTCATTTGCAAACTGAGTAACAATATGACCTATGTGCATACGCAAGCGCCAATCCTTATGGGACATCACTGGTCATCGGAGTCCAGTCTGAATAACATCCCTTGACTACCACACGCTGTCTCCTACCTTCTTACCAACATTGAATCCAAATAGCTAGTTACCCTTGTTTTTTCGCGATCTCCCTTGCGAATAAGTCTATCACGTGGAACCTTACTGAACACCATCCTGACGTCCATATACGTCATGCCCACCGCTCTGCCCTCAACCATCCTCTTCATTGCTTCTTCAAAAAACTCAAATAATGAAACACGATTTTCCACGCACAAAGTTATGATGATTTTTTTCTATTCAGTTTCTGTCTTTCCAAGCACATGTACCTTCTGCCCCTCAGAAATCCCTCCAAACATTTACCCACTACCTGCATTACGCTCACTTATCTATCGTTCCGTGGATTTTCCTTACTATCATTGAAATGGCTGCACCATGTTAACCAATCAACAGGTTTTCAGCGCTTCAGCTGTGGTTATCAATAATCAATTAACTCCGAAAAGACCCAGCAATCACTTTCCCAACTTTCTAAAGATGTCCAGGCGACACTTGTTCACGTCTCGGGGATTTACTCACCTTTATGCAGGTTAAGATGAACAGCACCCCTTCTTTTCTAATACGGATATACTTTAAGAGGTCGTAATTGTGTTTCCCATCTTCGATAACTTCTATATCCTTCTTCACAATAAAGGCTGCTGCAAAATACGCGTTTAGAGTTTCCCCTTCACATGTCTTCTGGTTGCACAGATAGGCAGCCTTGCTGATCTTTAAGGGACCCTATTCTCTAACTCGTTATTCTATATCCTTAATAATCTGAAAAAAAATCCTTTGGATTCGCTTCAATCCTAATTGTCAAAATTATCTCATGCACTGGTGTGCAGATCTCTGGCACAGAATCTGTCCCTGTTGCACAGGAGTGAAGGAGGCAAAGAACAAGATTATTAATCATTGGGGACTCAAAATTTAGATGGTCAGGTAGAAGATTTTTTGGCAAGGAAAGAGGCTCACAGCTGGTGTATTACCTCCCAGATGCCAGAATCCGTGATCTCTCGGATCGTGTCGTTGGTGTCAAAAAGGTTAGGGTGACCAGCCACAATTCGTAATCCACACAGGTACCAACGATGTAGGAACAAAGAGGGATGGGGGCTAGGGTGGAAGCTGAGAGCAAGAGTAATCACATTTGTTCGTCTGGAGATACCCGTCCCACGTGATAGCAAAGCGAAGGATAGTGAGAGATATCAACTGAACATATGGCTGCAGGGGTGGTGCAGGAGCGAGGGGTTCAGGCACTTGGATAATTGGGGCTCATTCTGAGGACCGTGGGCCCGTTTAAACAAGGAAGCTCGTCATTTGAAAAAGAGGGGTAATAATATCCTGGGTGGGATTTTGCGAGTGCTATTCGAGTGGTTTAAATTACCCCAGAAGGGGGATGGGAACCGTTGTTGTCGTTCCACTACACAGGAGGGATGAGAGTAGGGAGGACATTGAGAGGTTTCACGGTAACAGTAGTCTTCTGGCAGACAGCAAGCTGGTTTGAAATATGTGTACTTTAATGCCAGGAGTATAGGCAATAGATTAGGGAAGTATAGGTACACACCTGGGAATTCGATGCGTCAGGAATACATGTTGCAGGTTCCAGGATTATGATCTTTCATTAAGATCAGGTAATATGGTAAAAGAGCGTGATGTGTGGCTTTGTTACTCAAATATATCTTCTGAGATGATATGGGCTGAGGCGAGAAACAAGAGAGCAGATACCCCACTGCTTGGAACATTTTACATTACGCCGAAAATTTCCAGGCATGTGGAGGAAAGGATTGGAAAATCGATTCTGGACAGAAGGGAAAGGAACAGGGTGGTCATTGTGGGAGAACTTAACTTCGCCACCATTGATTCGAAATGCTTTCAATCTAGTGCATCGATTGGATTAGCTCTTATAGAATATGATCAAGGGGGTTTCCTGACACAGTATGTCGAAGGGCCGACAATAGGGGAGGCCACAATGGATATGGTACGTGGTACGTTTGCTTTAGTGATAGTTGAGCACTTCGGAGAGAGTGACCGTGATTCGGTTACGTTTAGTTTAGCAATAGAAAGGGAGAGGTACCTGACACTGAGAAAGATTTACAAATGGGGAAAAACAATTATATGGCGTTTTGGCAAGAATTACGAAGCATAGAATGGGACAGACAAACGCAGGGGGTGGGAACAATCGAAATGTGGAGCTGACTTAAGGAACAGATATTGTGTGTGTTTGATCGGTATGCCCCTGTCAGGCAGGGAGAAAGTGATAAGGTAAGATAACCGTGGTTTACTTAAGAAATTTTATCTCTTGTTAAGCGGAAGAGGGATGTTGAGGCAAGATGGTTCAAATGAGGCGATGGAGAGCTACAGATCGACTATGAAGGATTTAAAGAGAGAGTTAAGAAGAGCAAGAAGGGGATATGAACAATCTTGAGCAGGTAGAGTAAAGGAGCTGGACATCCCCCAGATGTGATAGACAATGCCCTCCACCGCATCTCCTACACTTCCCGCTCCTCCGCCCTTGAGCCCCGGCCCTCCAGCCGCCACCAAGACAGAACCCCCCTGTTTCTCACCTACCACCCCACGAACCTCCATATACAGCGTATCATCAGCCGTCATTTCCGCCACCTCTAAACGGACCCCACCACCAGGGATATATTTCTCTCCCCTCCCCTATCAGCGTTCCGCAAAGACCACTCCCTTCGTGACTCCCTAGTCAGGTCCACACCCCCCACCAACCCAAACCCCACTCCCGGCACCTTCCCCTGCAACCGCAGGAAATGCAAAACTTGCGCCCACACCTCCTCCCTTACTTCCCTCCAAGGCCCCAAGGGATCCTTCCATATCCGCCACAAATTCACCTGCACCTCCACACACATCATCTATTGCATCCGCTGCACCCGATGTGGCCTCCTCTATACTGGGGAGACAGGCCGCCTACTTGCAAAATGCTTCAGGGAACACCTCTGGGACGCCGGAACCAACCAACCCAACCACCCCGTGGCTCAACACTTTAACCCTCCCTCCCACTCCACCGAAGACATGCAGGTTCTTGTACGCCTCCATCGCCAGAACATAACAACACGACTGTTGGAGGAAGAGCGCCTCATCTTCCGCCTGGGAACCCTCCAGCCACAAGTGATGAACTCAGATTTCTCCAGTTTCCTCATTTCCCCTCCCCCCATCTTGTCTCAGTCGATTCCCTTGAACTCAGCACCGCCCTCCTAACCTGCAATCCTCTTCCTGACCTCTCCGCCCCCACTCCACTCCGGCCTATCACGTTCACCTTGACCTCCTTCCACCTATCACATCTCCATCGCCCCTCCCCCGAGTCCCTACTCCCTACCTTTTATCTTAGCCTGCCTGGCACCCTCTCCTCATTCCTGATGAAGGGCTCTGGCCCGAAACGTCGAATTTACTGTTCCTTGGATGCTGCCTAACCTGCTGTGTTTTAACCAGCAACACATTTTCAGCTCTGATCTCCAGCATCTGCAGACCTCACTTTTTACTAGAGTAAAGGAGAACCCTAAAGCTTTCTATGGTTATGTGAGGAATAAAAGGATGATTGTGGTCGGAATAGGGCCTCTCAAAGACAGGTGTGGGAATTTGGACGTAGACCCTGTGGAGATCGGAGAGTTGTAAACTGAATATTTCTCATGTATATTCACTAAGGAAAATTAGAATATTGTCGAGGAGTAAACTGAGATATTGTCTATTAGACTTGAAATGATTGAGGTTAATAAGCAGGAGACGTTTCAAATTCGAGAAGGTCTGAAAGTAGATTGGCCCTCTGGTCCAGTTGGGATTTTTTTTACCGAAAAGTTTCTGGGAAGCTAAAGAAGGAATGGCGGAGTCATTTAGCCTTGATATTTGAGTCGACATTATCTACCGGTTTAGTGCAGAGGACTGGAGGAGTGCAAATGTTGTGCGCTTCTTCAAGAGGGGCAGTAGAGATTACCCAGTAAATTATAGACCAGTGAGCTTTACACATGTTAAGAGAAAATATTTGGAAAAGATGATAATAGAAAATATTTATAGTCATCGAGCAAACGGCAATTTGATTGGAAATAATCAACTTGGATTCGTCAAGGACACGTTATGTCTCACAACCCTCAGTAAGCGTTTTGAGAAGCTGATAAAGCATGTGGATGAGGTGAGGGCAGTTTACGTGGTGTATATGGACTTCAGCAAAG
This sequence comes from Hemiscyllium ocellatum, assembly GCF_020745735.1. Taxonomy (NCBI): domain Eukaryota; kingdom Metazoa; phylum Chordata; class Chondrichthyes; order Orectolobiformes; family Hemiscylliidae; genus Hemiscyllium; species Hemiscyllium ocellatum. Next base: position 91,163 of record NW_026867571.1, read on the forward strand.
CCTTTGATAAGGTTCCACATGGTAGGCTATTGGAGAAAGTGCGGAGGCACGGAATTGAAGGTGATTTGGCAATTTGCATTTCTGTAAGAAGACAACGACTGGTGGTTGATGGAAAATATTCAGCCTGGAGTCTGCTTACTAGTGGCGTGCCGCAAGAATCTGTTTTGGTACCAATGTTGTTTCTCATTTGTATAAACAACTTGGATACAGTCATAGGTGGATGGATGAGCAAGATTTCAGATGGCAGTAAAGTCGGTGAATTGGTGGACAGAATGAAAGCCAGTTGAAATTTGCAGAAGGACTTGGATGATCTGCAGAATTGGGCGGAAATGTTGCAAACAAATTTCAACGCAGGTAAATGTGAGGTGATTCAGTTTCTTAAGATTAACAGGAAGGCAAGACAGTGAGTCAATGGAAATATTCTTGGTAGTGGGCAGAGGGATCTTGGTGTCGATGTAAATAGATCCCTGGAAGTTGCTACTCATGTTGATAATGCTGTTAAAAAGGCATATCGTGTGTTAGGTGTTATAAGTAGAGGGCTTGAGTATTGGAACTGTGACGTCATGCTACAACTGCACAAAACGCTCATGTGCATTCACTTGGAATATTGTGCGCAGTTCTGGTCGTCCCAATACTGGAAGGATGTGGAAGCAATGAAAAGGTAGCGAGGGGATATACCAGGATGTTGCCTGTTATGGACCATAGGTCTTCTGAGGAAAGACTGATAGACTTGCGTCTGTTCTCATTGGAGAATAGAAGGCTAAGAGGGGATTCAATGGAGTGGTAAGGATGATCAGGGAATTAGATAGAGTTTACAGTGAGAGACTTCTTCCAAGGATGATTTTACGACGGGGCACAGCTGCACAGTGAGTGATAATAGATTTAAGACAGATGTCAGAGGCAGGTTCCTTCATCAGAGAGTGGTAAGGGCGTCGAATGACTTGCCTGCCAATGCAGTTAACTCAAAAACATTAGGGGTATTTAAACAGTTCTTGGATAAGCATATGGATGATGTTGGGGTAGTGTTGGTGATGGGCTCAGATTAGTTTACAGGTCTGTGCAACATTGATGGCCGAAAGGCCTGTTCTGCGCTGTACACTTCTATGCTCTATATTTCATGTTCCACTTTGCCCTCCTGATTTCCCTCTTAAGTATACTTCTACTGTCTTTATAATCTCCTGGAGAGTCACACGATCTCCGCTATCGAAACCTGACATATATTTCCTTCTCTTTCTTGATCAAAACCTTAATTTTTCTATTCATGCATCATTGCCTACGCCTATTAGTCTTGTCCTTCACCCTAACAGGAACATGCTGTCTCTGTACGCTTGTTAACACATTTTAATTCTGTCAAATAAAAATGGAAGTATTGCGGAGAATATGACTAAACGAAGTTTTCATATCTCTGATTGTACTAGCACTTCCCTGATATTCAAACTTTGTGCCTTTATAAAACCGATTATACTGCGCAAAATATGAAGCTTTCGCTTTGTGGCAATTTAAGGTTTTCGATAATTTGTCAGAAATGATTCAGAATTTGATTTCAGTTCACAATCCTCCGTATTAATCTCATTTGTTTGTGATTACACCTTGATTATAATGCACCATCAGTCTTCAGCTTTGTGGCATTGACCCCTCCTCTGGCAAGATTTTTACTAAAATATATTTTTCTTCACAATATGAATGAAGCTAAAAAAATAAGAATGGGTTTCTATGTAAAATCTAATGGATTGCTTGCATATCAATGTAAGTCAACAGCTGTTTTGAAACTTAGATAGAATAATATTTTTAAATCTTTCGACACATTGTCTTCTTACGTTTAATAGAAACGTTGGTGTAGGCCATTATTATCTTCCCCAAGAAAATGTCATCGCTTATTCGAGAACAGAGGAAAATACAGCGCAAAGCAGGCCCTTCAGCACTCGATGCTGTCTGGCCTATGAACTTATCTAAGCTCATCCACCTACATTATCCTATCGTCATCCATGTGTATTCCAATATTTGTTTAAATTTCCCTAATGTGGCTGAGTTAACTATATTTGCAGGCAAGGCATTCTACGCCCATACCATTGTCTGAGTAAAGAACTTGCCACTGATGTCTTAAATCTATCTCACCTCAATTTGGACTTACTCCCCCTCATACCAGATGATTTAATCATCCCAGGAAAAAGATTTTCACTGTCAACCCTATATAATCCTCTGAAGTTCTTGTATGCATCTATCAAATCCCCTATTAGCCTTATTATTCCCAATGAGAGCAGAATCAAATCTCTCAGCCTTTCCTCATAAAACCTCCCCTCCAGACCAAGCAACATCCTGGTACATCTCCTCTGCAATTTTTCCAATGCTTCCAGATTCTTCTTGGAATGAGGCGTCTGGAACTGTGCACACTGTTCCAAGTGAAGCCGCACTTGCGTTTTGGATAATTACAGCATGACATTACGGCTCCAGAACTCAATTCCTCCACGAATCAATCCTAAAACACCCTATGTCTTCTTAAAAGCACTATCACCGCTCGTGGAAACTTATAGGGAGCTATGCAAATGGACTCCCAATCCCTCTTCACTCAATATTATCAAGAGACTTTCCATTCATACAGTATTTTGCTTTCCTGTTACTCTTCCCAATGTGTATCACCTCCCGTTTAGCTGCATGAAACACCACTTGCCACCTCTCAGCAAATTCAGCAGTTTATCCAAGTCCTCCTGAAACTTGCAACAATTTTCCACACTGTCCACTACTCCAACGACTTTATTGTCATAGACAAACTTATCCATCCACTTTTGCCTGCGTCTAAATCATTTATTAAAAACGACAAATAGCAATGGTCCCAAATCAGGTCCTTCTGGCACACCACTAGTAACGAGACCCCATGCTGACTATTTTCCATCAACCACCACTCGCTCCCTTCTTTCAGAAAGCCAGTTTCTAATGCAAACTGTTAAAACATAGTCAATACCAATCCTCTGCAATTTTCCCCAACAGCCTACCATGTGGAACCTTATCAAAGGCTTTACTGACGTTGACGTACAACATGTCAACTGCCCTCCCGTCATCCACATGCTTGGTCACCCTTTCAAAAAACTCAATTAGGTTTGTGATACATGATCAGCCCTTGTCGAAATCATGTTGACCATCTGATATCAAATTGTTGTTAGATGGATGATTAGAAATCGTTTGTCTTATAACCCTTTCTAAAACGTTTCTGGCAACAGACATAATGCTCAACGGTCTATAATTAGCTGGGAAAACATTCCTGCCCTATTGGAGCAAGAACACATCATTGGCCATCCTCCATTACTATGATACTGCAACTGTACAAAATGAGATTTAAAGATCAAAGCCAAAATGCTCCGCCATCTCCTCCCTCACTCCCCAAGGAATCTGCGGATAAATCCCAGCCACTCCAGGAGACCTGTCTAAATTCATTGCTTCTAGAATTGATAACAACTCTTTCTTAATAAACTCAATCCTTTCCTGTCTAATGTCTGGTATCTCATTCTTCTCCTCCTCAACATTCTCCTTTTCCTGAGTGAAAACCGATAACAAAATATTCGTTCAGCACCTCCCCGATGTCCAAAGGGTACATGCATAACTTCCCAATTCTGTCTTTCACTGGCCCTATTCCGACAGGAGTCATCAGTTTTTCTCTCGAATTCCTTTAGAATGTATTACAGTTCTCCTTTATTTATGCTGCTTAAGACTGCTCATGTCCTCACTTTGCTCTTCTTAATTCTCATTTTAAATGCTTCCTGGCTAATCTGTAACTCTCTATCGCCTTATCTGAGTCATCTCATCTCATTGTCACGTAAACCTCCTTCCTCAGCTTAACAAGAGCTCCAATTACGTGACATTACCTTAACATTTCTTCCCTGCCTAACAGGGTCACACATGTCAAAGACACGCAATACCTGTTCCTTAAACCAGCTCCACATTTAGATTGTCCCCATCCCCTGCATTTTTTGTCCCAATTCGATGCATCCTAAGTCGTGCATAATTGCACTTTAATTGTCCTTTCCCCAAGGATAACAGTTGCATTGTGGCATGGACCTATACTTTCAATCGCTAAATTAAGCACAACTGAATTACGGTCACTCTGTCCAAAGTACTCATCTGCCACTAAATTAAACACCTGGCATGGTTGCTAAGCACCAGGAGAAAGTGAGGACTGCAGAAGCTGGAGATCAGAGCTGAAATTGTGTTGCTAGAAAAGCGCAGCAGGTCTGGCTGCATCCAAGGAGCAGGGGAAATGACGTTTCAGGCATGACGCCTTCTTCAGGAATGAGGAAAGTTGCCAAGCAGGATAAGATAAAAGGTAGGGAGGAGGGACTTGGGGAGGGGCGTTGGAAATGCGATAGGCAGAACGAGGTTGAGGTGAGGGTGATAGGCTGAAGTAGGGGTGGGGGCGGAGAGGTCAGGAAGAAGATTGCAGTTTAGGAAGGTGTGGTGAGTTCGAGGGTTGGTCTGGAGAAAAGGTGGGTAAAATGGGGAAACTGGAGAAATCTGAGTTCATCCCTTGTGGTTGGAAGGTTTCTAGGTGGAAGATGGGGCGCTCTTCCTCCAGCCGTCGTCTTGTATGGTCTAGCGATGGAGGAGGCCAAGGACCTGCATGTCCTTGGTGGAGTGGGGGCGGGCAGTCAAAATGTTCTGCCACGGGGCGGTTGAGTTGTTTGGTGCAGGTATCCTAGAGGTGTTCCCTGAAATGTTCCGTAAGTAGGCGGCCTGTCTCCACAATGAAGAGGAGACCACATCGGGTGCAGCATATACAGTAAATGATGAATGTGGAGGTGCAGGCGAATTTGCAACTGATATGGAAGGATCCATTCCAGCCTTGGAGGTAGGTGAAGGAGGAGGTGTGGGCGCGTGTTTTTCACTTCTTGCGGTTGCAGGGAAAGGTGCCGAGAGTGGAGGTTGGGTTTTTGTCGGGTGTGGACCTGACGAGGGAGTCGCAGAGGGAGTGATCTCTCCGGAACGCTGAATGGGGTGGGGAGGGAAACAGATCCCTGGTGGTGAAGTCTGTTTGGAGGTGGCAGAAATGACAGAAGATGATACGATGCATGTGGAGGTTGTTGGGGTGGAATGTGAGGACCACTGGGGTTCTGTCCTCGTGGCGATTGGAAGGGCGGGGTTCAAGCGTGGAGGTGCGGGAAGTGGAGGAGATGCTGTGGAGAGCATCGTTGATTATGTCGGAGGGGAAATTGTGGTCTTTGAAGAAGGAGGACATCTGGGTTTTTCGGTATTGGAATGGGTCCTCCTGGGAGCAGATGCGGTGGAGACGAAGGAATTGGGAATTTGGTAAGGCAGTTTTGAACGGGACAGGGTGGGAGGTGGTGTAATCTACGTAGCTGTGAGAATCGGTCGGTTTGTAGTAAATGTCTGTGTTGAGTCGGTCGCCAGAGATGAAAATGGAGAGGTCGAGGAAGGGGATGGGGGAGTCTGAGATGGTTCAGGTCGGGGTGGAAGGTGTTAGTAAAGTGGATTGATGTTTAACCTCCTCGTGGGAGCACAAGGCAGCTCCAGTACAATCATCGATAGCGGAGGAAAAGGTCGGGGAATGATGCTAGTGTAGCTGTGGAAGATGGACTGTTCCACATATCCGATGACGTGGCAGGCATATCTGGGGACCATGCGGGTTCCCTTGGCTACTCCTTTGGTTTGGAGGAAGTGGGAGGATTGGAAGGAGATCTTGTTAAGAGTGAGGATCAGTTCAGTCATTCGAAGGAGGATGTCAGTGGAATGGTACTGGTTTGGTCGATTGGAGAGAAAGAAGTAGACAGCTTGGAGGCCTTCGTGATGGCGGAGGGAAGTGTATAGGGACTGGATGTCCATCGTGAAGATAAGACGTTGGGGGCCAGAGAAACGAAACTCATCGAGGAAGTGGAGGCCATGGGTGGTGTCCCGAACTTAGGTGGGGAGGTTTTGGACTGAAGGGGACAGGACAGTGTCAACATATGTAGATATGAGTTCAGTTGGTTCAGGAGCAAGCTGAGACAATGTGTCGGCCGGGGCAGTCGGGTTTGTGGATTTTGGGCAGGAGTTAGAAACGGGTTTGTTGCGGGTTTGTGAGACTATGAGTTTAGAGGCGGTGGATGGGAGATCTCCTCAGGTGATGAGGTTATGAATAGTCTAGGAGATGATGCTTTAGTAGTGGGAGGTGGGGTCATTGTCCAGGGGGCAGGAGGAGGAGGTGTCCGCGAGCTGGCGTCGAACTTCAGCGGTGCAAATATTGGTGCGCCAAACTACCACTGTGCCTCCCTTTTCTGCCGGTTTGATGGTGAGGTTGGGGTTGGAGCGGTGGGAGTGGAGGGCTGCGCGTTGTGAGAGTGAGAGCTTGGTGTGGGTGAGAGGATTGGGCATTTTGAGGCGGTCAATGGCGCGGCGACAGTTGGATATGAAGAGATTGCGGGTGTGTAAGAGGCCAGCACGGGGTGTCCAGGTGGATGGGGTCTGTTGGAGGCGGGAGAAGGGGTCGTCAGAGGGTGGTCGAAAGTCCTGGTTGAAGATGTAGGCAAGGTGGTGAAGGTGGTGGAAAAAATGTCATATACGTCATCAGAGGGTTTGAGAGTCTGGACAGTGAAAGCCTTTTTTCCTCGGATAGTGATGATTAGTATGAGGGATCATAAATTGAGGGATGATAGATACAGCACAGATATCAGCGGTGGTTTCTTTGATCATAGACTAGTCGGGCGTGGAAAGAACGACCTGCAACAGTTGTAACCTCCACAACTTTAAGGGCCTTTAAATGATTATTGGATAAATATTTGGATGAAAATGGAAACGTGTTGGCTAGGTAGGTTCCAGATTGGTTCCTCAGGTCACCATAACCTCGAGCCCTGATTGACTGTAATGCGCTGCGATATTCTTTGTTCTTTGTTCATACTCCTGAATTCTCCCCTTTCCTTTAGTGTCTAGAAGTATTTATGTATATTCAGGATCTTCGCTTACAAAACCCATGCAGTAGAGAATTTTCCTGTTTCACCAATCTCTGAGTGCAGATATTTCTTCTCATATCAATGCAGCGTGCCCTGCCTTTACCTTAAAAATATGACAACACCGATCTATTGAGTTTGGGATCATTTCGCCCTCCTTATCAGGGGTCAGCTCTGCTGTTGAGAATACAAACAGAAAGAGGGATACCTCTTGCTGAAGCGTTAGTACATGCATTAGCAGTAATCTTTAAGGAAGTATTCGAATCAGGACTGCACCAGAAGACTGGAAAGTCACTAACGTGAACCCTAATTTAAAAATGGACTAAGGCAGAAGATGGAAACTTACAGGACAATCAGGTGAACCTCTGTCGTGGGTAACATTCCGGAATCCATCATGGAGGATCAGGTTTGTGAATACTTGGAAATTTTGGCGAAGTAGGGCAGAGTTAGCATGGTTTAATGAGTAGTGTGTCATGCATGACATATCTGCTCGAATTCTTTGATGAAGTAGCGAGCAGATTAGACCAAATAGAACCAATGGGTGTTATCGAATTGGACTTCCATAAGGCCTCTGACCATATGCCAAACAGGAGATTACTGAGTCAGACAGGAGCGCTCCAGTTTCACGGGAACATTCCTGCACTGCATGGATTTATGGATTATGAAACACAGTTCCGCCAGACACTGTGCAACCACTTATTTTAATACAATGTATCAATTGCTGCAGATCTGGGTATCCATCGTATTATATTTTTGTTAACAAACCTTGTTTCTTTTGTTAGAGATAGTTCTTAAATTTGCCTTATATTACCATCTTGATTTTGTCACTGAATGTTTACAATTTATACTTATGTAAGGGATGATGTGAAATACTAGTGTCAATTATCTTCCTGTTCTTTGAAACTCATTCCCAAATCGCACCATCCATGTATTCCACATATACTTTCCTGACTAGCTTTTGTCCAAAGGTCACGTACTCATCTCGGTATTTATAAAGGCACAGAATCGCTCTTTCGTGTTGCTTGCTTTTATATTTCTTGCCAATTTAAGTTTATGTTTCTTCTTTTTTCTCGTTTTATAGTATGATACAGTCAGACAGTCATACAGCACAGACACAAGCCCTGAAGTCCATATTGTCTGTGCGGAACTGGTTTTCTCAATAAAACAACTTGCATTTGCTTGTATTTGTCCCATGTCCCTCTAAACTTTTCCTATTCGTGGTTACAAATCACACAACACCAGGTTATAGTCCAACAGGTTTAATTGGAAGCACAGTAGTTCATCAGATGATAGTGGAGGCCTCAATCATAACACACAGAATTTATAGCAAATATTTACAGTGTGATATAATTGAAATTAAACATTGAAAAACTGATTGTCTGTTAAGCCTTTCATGTGTTATATTGCCACGACAGTTTCACTTCTTTCAAATGTAAATCACAAAACTTTTTTTTAAGTTGCATTCTTGATTTAGCAGTTAATAGCTAGACAATATATTGAAGGGATTGGACCCCTGTATTCTCTGTCTATATCCTGATGCTTAGATTGAATCTAATCTAAAAAGTGAGATAACGGAGTTTTACATGAATTCGTGCACTTTTTGAGCATCAACTTCCACCAATTCATGCAACTTTTTAAAAAAATGGTTGTCTTATTTACACATGAAAGAAGTGAAACTATCACGGTATTCTAACAGATGAAAGTCTAACGGACAATTAATTATTCAATGTATAATTTCAGCTAGTGTGCTTCCAATTAAACCTGTTGTGTGATTTTTAACTTTGCACACCCCAGTCCAACACCGGCATCTCCAAATCATTGCCTCTTCATCCATTTGTGCAATTTGTTTCTCAATGTTCTGATTGGAACTGCATCTGCCACTTCTTATTGCAACTCATTCCAAACACCCTTTGTGACAAAAAAATGTTTCCTGTGTCGCTTTGACATCTTTCTCCTCTTACACGAAATTATGCTCTCTAGTTTTGACATCCCCTCGCCTGAGGAAAACACCTTGGTTAATCTCCTTATTGTTATCCCGCATTATTTTAAAAACTGCACCAAAGTCACGCCTCAACCTCTTTCCTTCCACCTGATACCAAATGTACGAACAAATATCAAAACCTCGCACTGTAACTTGAAAACAATATTAAAATGCGCAGGTAAGCAACACTCAGTCTAAAATTTCATAATATTAATTTTATTCCATACTCATGCACAAGCTCAACATGAAAAACTAATAGTAATGCTGAGAAGAAATCAGTCACATGAATTCCGTTGCCTACAGGAAGTGACGATGTGAGCAGCGAGCGAAGTATCAATGGGAAAATCCACAGAAGAAAGTGAATTATATTGCCACTTGGTCTGTCTGCTCGTCATTTTAGCAGAACGAGACAAACGCTAAGTATACATTTTGAATCTGCATTTAATTGGGAATTCAGTCCAAGTGAAGCAAGTGTTTTCAGTCAGGTTTACTACAAGAATCTGAAAATGTGTTGCTGGAAAGGCGAAGCAGGTCAGGCAGCATCCAAGGAGCAGGAGAATCGATGTTTCGGGCATGAACACTTCTTCAGGAATGAGGAGAGTGTGCATGCAGGATAACATAAAAAATAGGGAGGAGGGACTTGAGGAGGGGCAATAGGAATGCGATAGGTGGAAGGAGTTAAGGTGAGGGTGATAGGCCGGAGTGGGTCTGAGGGCGGAGAGGTCAAGAAGAAGATTGCAGGTTAGGAACGTGGTGCTGAGTTCGAGGGTTGGGACTGAGACAAGGTGGGGGAAGGGGAAATTAGGAAGATGAGGCGCTCTTCCTCCAGCCGTCGTGTTGCTATGGCCTGGCGATGGAGGAGTCCAAGGACCTGCACGACCTTGGTGCAGTGGGAGGGGGAGTTGAAGTGTTG
>NW_026867571.1:150490-232709 GCF_020745735.1 Hemiscyllium ocellatum
CCCGTTCTACACACTCAGGATGCTAACAATGAGATATCTGGACATTGTAGAATTATCAGCACGCGATTCATTTTTTTTCCCAGTTATGCAGGTTTTGGTTAAGATCTGGCTTATGGTTTGACCGCTTTTTGTCGGTACAACTGCATATTGTCATACGCAGTTATCCCTTAACTGGAATCAAAATGCGCTATTCCTTCACTAAATCCCGTGGTTCTGTTGCCTTTTATTTTCAAAGACAGCACTACAGCTTTTTTTCTGTAATATTTCCTCCAAGTCATCCTATCTTGACCCCTTATTGTAATTTACGCCTTTGCCAACCCGAACCTTATGATACAACAAATCTCAATCCTGCACAATGATATGATTGTCCCAATCCATCCTGTGCATGTGGAAACCTTCTTCCGCCTGTCTCTCTCTCCCTCTCTCTCTCTCTCTTTCTTTCTCACGCTCTATCTCTTTCCCTCTGTCACACCAAATATGTACCTTCATCAATTTTCTTAAGTTTCTGAACACCATATAAAAAACAATATGTCACATCCACTCCACAAGTAAATGCAACAAAGAACTAGACAGCACAGGGACGGAGATTTCTGCCAAAAACTTATATGTCAATTCCAGATTCTTACTTAGACCGGCGACATCTTGCCCATGAAGGGTTTCTAACAACCTGATCACCTCACATTCATGCCTGTATAACGTCCTGAAATTTTAAGGCGTCTATTTCCACCAAATATACTGACAGTGCCTCCCATTCACCCAGCACCGTTCACCACACATTTCCCTTAAACCTCCCCTCTTCACCTTGAACCTGTGCCTCTGGTAGTTGGCCTTTCACTCTGTGGAAAAGCTTTCCACTATCCACCATATCTATGCGTCTCATCCGTTTGCATAATTCTATCAGCTCGCTCCTCAGTCTTCATCATTGCCTTGAAAACATTCTGTGTGTATCCAAAGTCTCCTCATATGCAAACACCTACGGACCAGGTAGCATTTCTATGGTTCTATGTTGATAACGTTCTCTCTACTCTCTCCGAAGCAATCACGTCTTTCTGGTCGAGGGGCAAATAGAACTGGGAACAGTACTGCAAATGTGGTATAACTAAAGTAATAGAGCTGTAACATAACTTGTCATCTTTCTAATTCAAAGCCCCGGTCAATGAAGGCAAGCTGAATGTAAACATTTTTGGCCACCTTATCTAGACACTTGTATGACCAAATTCCTCTCTGTCAATGCAGATTGGGTTCTGCCATTTATTCTATCATTCACACCTAATTTGATCTTACAAAACGCATCAAATTGCCGTTTCCAGACTTAGCTCCGTTTGCTATTTCTCTGCCGAAATGTGCAATCTACATATCTCCGGGAATACTTAGCTTTGTAACTCATGTTTCTCTTAGTACTTTGTATCTTAACACTTTTTGCATAGGTACATTGACATCGAAGATGGAATCATGTGTGATAACATTATACAATTTTAACTTTACTCCTTCATTTCTGTTGTGGTTCTGTTCGCCGAGCTGGAAGTTTTTGCTGCAAACGTTTCGTTCCCTGGCTAGGGAACATCATCAGTGCTATTGGAGCCTCCTGTGAAGCGCTGCTTTGATGTTTCTTCCGGTATTTTATAGTGGTTTGTTCTTGCCGCTTCCGGTGTCAGTTTTCAGCTGTAGTAGTTTGTATGTGGGGTCCAGGTCGACGTGTCTGTTGATGGATGTTCTTGCCGTTTCCGGGTGTCAGTTTCAGCTGTAGTGGTTTGTATATGGGGTCCAGGTCTATGTGTCTGTTAATGGAGTTTGTGGATGAATGCCATGCCTCTAGGAATTCCCTGGCTGTTCTCTGTCTGGCATGTCCTTCATTTCTGTACTTGGCTTCACATTGCAAATAAAGTTTGAGAAGTGTGTTCAGCAGTAATTAGAATAACTGCCATTTTGCTGCACTAAATATGACATAGCCATGCGAAAGTGAAACAGTGGACTGTTATAAAAGTGATACTTAAAACAGGTGCTTAGAACAGGTGTAGCACAAACACAACAAATTTCTATCGCTCTGAAAGTTGTTTCATTTGAAAAAAAGAGAGTTCAGACATTTAGGCACAGCGTCAAGGGTATTGGGGCTGGCAAGAAATTGGAGTTATCAAAACAGCCAGATTATCCATAATGATATTACATTTTGTAACTGGTGTGTCAGCTGGACAACTGACATTGGTTTTAACTCATGTAGTTGCGTTCTCGTACGCAGTTTAATAATATCAAAGCTTAATTTTGCCGAATGTCCCCAGCGTGTTATTGGAAAAAACAACTTTATTCAATTTTTTCCACCTGTGTACAAGCAAAGGATGAAACGTTTTTGAGGTGTTGAGGTGATATTGAGATCAGTAATGTTTTAATCGAGAGGAAACGAAAGTTGAATTTACTTCATGCTCAACTCACTAAACTCTGTTTGTTTGTAAAATATTTTATCTTACTTCATCCTAAGAAAAAGAATTGAAAATCCATATCTTTTCACGCGGACTCTGAACCATTTCTGAACAAGTTGTTTGTTCCCTCATCGTCGGCCTTTCATTTTCTTTTGTTCTCCATTCCACGCGCTGTGGCCAGCCCCCTCGGAGTCAGTCTTCTGAATTGAGCCGATGTTAATCTTCTGGTTGCATTCTTTCAAACTTTTCCACATTGTTGCGATAACGCTATCAGTTCGGGGAGCCAGTGTCCTGCAGAGCCCAATAGGGGCAATACCTACATGAAAGTCAATGTGGAGTGTAGGGATAAAATGAAAATAGAATTGAATGAGTTCACTCCCAGGATGAGCAAATCTTCCGAAAAGTATTGATGGACCCTCATTCTTTCACTTCAATAACTCCCTGTCCTGGCTTCCATGAATATTTATTTTGTTTTTTAAATTGACTGATTTAAATCCAGTATAAGTATGCGCCATCTACTCCGTCAAAGGTTCGGATGAATTTTAAAAACTGGGTACGGGTAACTGGGAGTTTTGGTGTTCATGTTAACAACTTCTTCTCCAAAACAACAATCAAAAAATATTCACTGAATGTGAAACACAAATAAGAAATAGAGCAAAGACTTCCCGCCTTACACAATTGAAAAAACACTCCCAGAGCATATCTGCACAAATTAAAGTCAGAGGTTTTTTTTATTCTTCTTTGTTCTCATTGAACCTCCAGGACTAGTCCAGCTCGGTGTTTGTTACTAATAGAACATTCGACCAATCTGTCGAAAAGCGATATTCCTGAATGCAGATACATGCCTTGATTACAGTCAAAGGAAAACAAGCTCCACACGGTTCCATTGTTCCACCAAACAAATGCACCTCTTCTTCGGTAGTAAAAGGAAATAAATGACGAACTGCATAGAATGATACAGTACAGAAGGTGGTTTTGCAAACTCTTACGTCGATCTGGCTCCTGAATTAACAAGTCAAGCAATCCCAGTTCTGTATCCATATCCCTCTCATGGCAATGTCTGGTTACAAATGAAAATCAGGATGCAGAGAAAATAAAATGGCTCTGTACTGAGAGGGAGGACTCAGGAATCAAATTGAAAAGACTGAGATGCAAGAATGCGATTCAGGAAACATCAAACATTTGCAATGTCATTAATAAGTTTAGTTCTAGTTGTCAATGGTTGTCTCTAAGTACAGATGTGAACTTTCGTTCTTTTAGTGCGACAGCAAAAGCTGAGAGAAATCAGTAGACATATGTGTACGGGTGTCTGTATGAATGCTGCGCTGTGTGCACTGAAATGTTTATTTACTTTATCGCATTCAAATGTCAAATCGTGGACTTCTCCTTCTGGATTTATATTCCTTTCAAATAAAGTGTAGAATCAACAACAGGAGAATAATAGAACGAGGCTAAATGAAAACAAAAGGAAATTGCACGATTATTGACCGATTTTGCAGATATGAAGGTACTACCGGTGTATCACTTGTAAGCGGTATTCCCATTGTGTTAAATTCAAACCTGGTTTTGAACGTTCTGTTCGCACAATCAATGAAGCATCTCACACGGGGCCAGTGTTCCTCTGAATTGCTATTTGACTGAAGAGATTTTATGCACTGAACCTCAACAAATGTCAGAATTTTGAATGCATCACAATCTGTATTTTAGAACTGTTTTTCGAGGTCTTGTATTTCTATAATGCTTCTAATATCTTGGAAAGTCTCAATCTAAATTATTGATATTCCTTCATTGCAGTTTATACACTTGTGCTCATATTTGAGATGCAAGAGCGAAATTGTGTACAGAAAGCTTTCACACAAGATGTGAAAAATTAACAAATCAATGATCGTTTCTTTAACGAATGAATCCAGTGCTCATGTACTGGAGAGAACGCACATATTTTTGAACAGAACTAATTGTGAAAACTGTCGTCCAGTCACTGATCAACAAAGAAATGCATCAGGCGCTCTCTCAAACAATCCTGACCGATATTTATTTCAGGATTATTAGACACAATTTCCCCTACCTCCGTTGGAATGCAACAACCAGACTCATGCTTTCCTCTCTCTTGTCAACCTACTGCAAACATCATTCACTCTGACGCATCCTGGCCCATTTCTCATTAACGTCTGACACCCTCGCGACTGCATCATGACATCTTCCTCTGCAAGGATAAAAGGTGTAACTCCTGCCCTACACTCCATGCCTCAGCTGATTAACGTAAGCTTGCGATATTCCTTCTTGGCCTCCTGATCTGCGCGATTTACCACTGTCAGGAAGCTGGAGTGGTTTACACCCAAATCCCTCTCCTTGTCACTGCTGCAAACGCTTGTAGCATTTTTTCCATAATTAACACCTGGATTTTATAAGGTTAAATGCATCAAGTTGCATTTTCCGGATTATGTTACATCTGCCTTTTCTCCATCAGAATCAGCAAACTGTCTATATCCCGGTGTATCCTAGTATATCAATTGAAATTTCCCAGCCATACCTGCAATTTTTGAATCATCCACAAACTTATTAATCAGACGACCCGCATTTTCCTTCAGATAATTTAAATAGAACAGAGAAGAAAGGTCCCATCATTGATACCAGTGGAAAGCCACTAGTTACCTTTCTCGGTTCTGAAACCTACCATTCCATCAAACTTCTCTGTTTTCTTTGAGCATCTAGCCAGAAAAGGCCAGATTCCACGAGAATCTACATTTTGTTCCAGCCTCCCATTCGTAAGTTATCAAATGCTTTGTAAGAGTCCATGTCAAAAATGTCAATTGCCCTTCCCTCATCAACCGTCCTTTATACTCCTAAAAAAAAACAAAATCAAGTTGCAGGGAGATGAACGTTTCAGCAGAAATCCATGTTACCTATCGCTAAGAAGTCAATTCGCTTCCACGTTTGAATTTATCTGGTCAAAGAGTTTCTTCCCCAAAACCTCCAGCACTGACACCATCAACAGCAGAATCATTATCAAGATTATCATTGTTTGCTTTCTTATACAAAGGAAAATTATTAATCATTCTTCAACCCTCTGGAATATCGCATAAGGTCAAATATATGTGTGAGGGACGCAGCTATTTCCTCCTTTGTTTCCAACAGAATCATTGGACAGATCGCATATCGTACTGGGGGATATATCCATCGTAAAGCATTTCAAGATACGCTAAATTTATTCCTACATGACATTGGATTCGATGGAATGTCGTAGTGGAAAAACATAACAGGTGAAGCAGTATAAGAGGAGCAGGAAAGTCGACATTTCGGGCAGAACCTTTCATCAGGAGTGCGAAAGGGCGTTAGAAAAACAACCATGTTGGGATTGTGGGAAAGGGAGGTGGCGTGGCAGTATCTGAATGCCCGATCGATGTCAGTGGGAAGGGTCGAAATTATATAAGGAAGGGATATGGACCGGGTAAGTCAGACCAAGTGAGCGGAGTGGATAGGGAGAGTTACATCTGGGATGAGGTTGGAGGTGGGCAGATTTGGAAGTTAGTGACATCCATGTTGAGTCCATGAATTTGAAAGCTCCCAAGGTGGAAAATTAACGTTTCTCCCTGCAGCTTGGGTGTTGCCTTAATTTGACGGTGGAGGAGACAAAGTATGAAAATGTCATTGCAGGATTGGAAGGGGCCGTTGAACAGTCAAGCAACCAATAGTTGGCGTTGATTCAAGCTTGTGGACAATTGATGCTTTCTGAACTGAACCCTCAGTTTGATGTTGGTGGGACTACATTGAGAGCAAATTATGCTGCAAATAATGCTACATGCAGTGCAGACAAACTTTGGTAAGATAAGGAATGATGCTTTTGGGCCTTGGACAGAGTTAAGAGGGGATGAGTGGCAGCAGATTTTTCATTTACCATAACCGCAAGCAAAGCTTCCATGTGTGGAGGAGTGCTTGGTGGCCTTATGGACCGAATGAGGAAATGGGAAGCAGATCGAGGTGCGCAAGAAAATGTATTTTTAGTGGTGGAGCCATATTGATGGTGACAAAATGACGGATATTGTAGGTGTGGAATTTGTGGATTAGCTTTTTGGGGTAGCATGGTGGTTCCATGGTTAGCACTACTGCCTCACAGCGCCAAGTACTCACGTTCGATTCCCACCTCGGGCGACTGTCTGTATGGAGTTTGCACATTCTTCACTCATCTGCATTAGTTTCCTTTGGGTGCTCCGGTTTCCTCCGACAATCCAAAGATGTGCTGGTCAGGTTACTATGCTAAATCGCCCAAAGTGTTAGGTGCATTAGTTAGGAGAAAAAGTAGGGAAAGGTGTCTGGTTTGGTTACACTTAGGAGGGTCTGTGTGGACTTTTTGGACCAAAGGACATGTTTCCATGCTGTAGGGAATCTAATCTAAAATCCACTTGAATGTAAGGACGAATGTAACTCTGTTCTTGTTGGGATTGGAGTTGGTGGTGATGGCATTTCAATGCCTGATTTTGGGAGATGTATGAGATGCGGTTGAAGCTATTATTAATCACGATGGAGTTCCTTGAATTATGAGGACATTTGGGATGGCCTGGAGTGGAGTCGTTATCCGAAGAGCACATATGAAGAGGCAGAAGGAAGTGGGATAATGGGATCCCATCTTTTTCAGGGTGAGGGTTGGAGGAAGTTGAGTTGAGTTAGCTGTGGGAATCAGTGACGTTGAAATTGATGTCCGTGCTAAACTGATTGTCAGAAATATAGACGGTGTTTTCGAGGAAAGTAAATAAAGTTGTCAGGGATGGCTCCGATCAATTTGAATTCGGATGAACTCCAATAAATCCCACTTGCCCAGTTGATCGCTATTTCAACTCTCCCTGCCACTCCCTCAGTGACATATCCATCCTGAGTCTCTTCTCCCATCAAAATATGACAGCGTGCAAACAATTGGAAGAACATCTCACCTTCCAGTTCTGGAGCTTACAACGTTATCACCTCATATAGAATTCCTCAACTTCCAAATCCCATCAATAATCTCTACACCGATTTCTTAACAGGCCTAATCCGCCTACTTTCCCTCACCTTCTAAGTGCATCCACCTACCGCCATTCCACCTACGACCTATTTACCTTTCCCCGACCAACATCCCACATCCTCCCATGCCTGATGACGGATCTTGTCAGAATGAAGACTCTCCTGCGTCTCTGGTGCTGCTCGACCTGCTGCACTTATTCCACCTGAATTTCCAGCATCTGCAGTCCACACTATCTCCTTCACATGTTGAACTGCTTGAGAATATTCACACACCTTTTCCTAACCTCAATATTCTTCATGCCTGCACCCCCCAGGCCCTTCCAGTTTGGAGAACGCCGATGCAAAGTATTCATTCAGGATATCACCCATTTCTTGTGGTTTTGCACATAACCTCATTACTTCATTCATGAGCATGATTAGTCTTTCTCCAGCTTCCCTCTTGCTCCTAAACATTAAATATATATGAATTGCTTTGGGAATCCTGTTAACTCTGTTGGCCAAGGCTATTTCATGAACTCTTTTAGTTTCCTACCTATCCGTTTGACTACCTTCCTAGGTTAGCTGTATTCTTCAAAACCTCTTTTTGATTGCCCATATATTGGGTGTGCACCCTTTTCGGACTAATTTGAAAACCGCTTATCCAAGGTTCTTGAGTCATGCCTTTCTTATCAATCGTTTTCAAAGGAATATGCCAGTGCAGCGCTCGAAGCCGTTGGTGCATAAAAGAGTCCCAGTAGTCAGATGTTGATTTTCAATCAAACAACCTATTCTCAACCCACAACATCTGATTCGATTATAGTTAATCTTGCCCCGAATTTCACAATTTCATCTGTTGTCAACTGTTGCCCTGCTCCAAAAGTATTTAAAATCTTCAGGAATTATATTCACTATTCCCACAATTATCCCCACTGGAAGTTTGATGACATTGACTCTCAGCAACATTATTCGAAGGCTAACTCCCTCAACACAGCTGTCATATGCTGTTGAACCAGTAATTCTTCATACTTCCTGACCTGTTGCTCTGGTGCCGACCCATCACTCCCTGGCACTCTAAGTTAAACACTGCCGAGTGCAACTGTCAAATGTTACTCCCAGGACTTTCGGGCCAATCCAGTTTACTTGCAATCAGTCCTACTTGTAAAGGTGCAGTTTAATTTATATAGTTGTGAAATGCTGCATTTTGGAATGGCAAAACAGGGCAGGGCATATCAAAGTGACAGTTAGGTCCTGAGGAGCGTTGCTGACCAAAGAGGAGTTGGAGCGAAAGTTCTTAATTTCTTGAAAGTGGAGTTTCAGGACGACAGGATACTACAGAAGGCATTTCGTATGTTATCATTTATTGTTCAGACCAGTGTGCACAGGAATTTCGAGGGCGTGCTGTGGTTGTACAGGACATTGGAAGGCCAAATTCACAGTGTTGCGTGCAATATTCCCTCTCGTTTTCTCGCTCCTATTGGATGAATGTTGTGAAGCGTGAAAGGGTTCAGATAAGATTTACAAGGATGCTGACAGGGCTCAGGCAACAGAGAGAGGCTAAAGTATCGGAGGTTGAGCGATGCCTTTATAGAGTTTGATAAAATCATACGGATCATGGTTAGTGGGAATAGACAAATCCCAAAGCTCCTGGTAGGTTTCTGAGACTCCAGAAAGAGAGGCCACAGGATTAGTGTCAGCGGGGAAATTTTAAGTAGAGATTTGTGATGTGATTCATTTTGGAAAGAGTGACAAGACGAAAGAGTAGTGATCTAATGATAAGATTATTGGCAGTGCAGATGAATAGAATGATCTCGGTTTCTATGTACATCGATTTCTGAAAGTTGCAACACATATTTAGAGGGTTGTTAATTAGGCCTATGGTGTGTTGGCCGTTATTGATCGAGGGTTTGAGTTTCAGACCCCGGAGGTCACGCTGCAACTGTGCTAAAACTCTGGTGCAGCCGCACTGAGAGTATTGTGCACAGGTATGGACACCACATTATAGGAAGGATGTGCAAGCTATGCAAGGGGTTCAGAGGACATTTACGAGGAGGTTTTTTGGTATGGAGGGAAGGTCTTATGAGGAAATTGCCGTATTGCAGTATTCTTTAGAAGGAGAAGATTGAGAGGTGAAACATACAAGATAATCAGAGGGTTCAATAGTTGGGACATTGAGAGCCATTTCCCTCGGATGATAATGACGAACACGAGGGGACAGATTTTTTAAAATGATGGTTGGTAGATATGGGATAGATGTAAGAGTTATTTTCTTTACTCAAAGAACAGAAAGGGCGTGGAACGCACTACCTACGACAGTAGTACGGCTTGCCAAATTTAAGGGCATTTAAATGGTAATCGGATAAACATCCGCTTGAAACTGGAATACTGGAATACTATGTGTTAGATGGACTTCAGATTGTTTCCAAAGATCGGTGCAAAATCGAGGGTCGAAGAACATGTACTGAGCTGTATTGTTCTATGTCCTGTGTTCTGTTTTAACGGGACCTACTTGTCAACCTTTTGGAGCAAAGGTTGCTATGTATATAGAATTAACTTCCAGAGAAAATATTGGATGCTGATATGTTGATAACATTTAAAAGACATCGAAAAAGTTGTCTGAATCGAAAGAGTTTGGAGGGATATGGTGCAAGTGCTTGCAAATGGGAATAAATTAATTTAGGATATGTACTTAGCATGGACGGGTTGGACAGAAAGATTTGTTTCCATGCTGTACGTTATATGAGCAGATGGTTCTAGGTCCCACCTCCTCTGCCAGATATCTCAATGATCCGCATTCATGAAGCTAGCCCGTCCGACACACATTTACCACTACATTATCCAGTATTCAATATACTATGTTTCAGGTCCTTGCTTCATTGGTACGTAGTATGGAGCGTAATGCCGAGATTATTACCGGAGAGTTCCAGCTTTTCGGATATAACTACTGGATTTTTGTTGCAGGTCATCATACCAATGTCATTCGGGCCAATGTGGCCAATTACGTCTGTCTCTCTGCAATGGAAGTTATTATGGCAGTATTGTTGTTAATTTAGTGTTGTCATGTATGCCAGGGTTCCAGTAACAATTGATGGTCGTGCATTATGATGGGTTAGTTAAATAACTGGGACATGAGCAAATGCTGAAGATCATGGTGTTGCAATGTGAGAGATTATGAATGATGGAAGGAACCAAAGTGGCAGACGGTGATTAGTTTATTAAGATAAAGCAAGCCAGCATGATTGACTATGTTAATGTTAAACAAAAAGCGCGGGACCAATAAATTGTTAAAACTGGAGGAGAAAAAAAGAGAAATTGTGGAGAGCCAAGAAGGCCGTTTCGTTGTCTCCGACAACTTTGCTTTTGCAAGATTAAAATTTAATTTCGTGAAGGATTTTCTGTGTCTCCTGTTTTTTTTTCATATAGGACATGGAATGATTTTTCTTCCACAACACTGTTCAGCCGTTTCATGATACTGCGAAGTTTCATTTGCATTCATTTAAACATTGCCACAGCAACCAAGTTCAAATTTAAACATATGATCTGTCAAACTAGGATTCATTTTGGAATCTGTCTTCTGTTAATATTACCTAAAGTCATAAAACTTTCAAAGGCTTAAGTCTGTGGATTTTACATATTTTCCACTTGCTACGTGTTTAAACATTGAAACTATTTTATCATGCATACTAAGATTGTTTCTTTTTCTGATTAAGCACGGTCTATTGCATTAGCTACTCTTCGCGTGAAAATAGCTGTATTAATTTGTTTATTGTTACTAAAGAAATCACTGCATATAAACAACGAGAGGAAGGTTTCGTGTCTCGAGTAGTGTTCATCATGTGTAAACAGGTACATCACAATCCTGACTTCAGAAGTCAGGGATACCCATTCATTATTCTTCTTGAAAATGCATGCTCCTGCAAAAGCGCCGGTATTTGTATTTTATTATGCTGAGAATAGTGTATGCTTGGAATACTGATGCTTAATCAGATGTTTTGAACATAGCTATGCATTTATTATATTTTGACCTGGTCCATTAACTTCTAATATAATTAATAAAGCATCGTAATACCACTGTACATTTTTGTTGTTTCTGCATTCAAATCTAAATTTAAATAAATCACAGAGGCAGGGAACAGTGATAATTAACAGCTTTCTTTTTTTTAACATTCACAAGCTGGTTCACTCTGCCAGTTATGACAGACGTCTTAACACTCATGTTTACGATATGTAATTTACTTGATTCACTATTGATCATTTTTCCTTTCAAAACTTTGTTTCCGATACTTTCCTGGAGTACAGACATCTTTTGCTGGTTCAGCACGTATCATCCAAACCTAGATAACCTTCAGAATGTGTTGATTACGTTGTCGTTTTGAACCACTGCTGTTCATTTTATGCAACTACACCGAACTATAGTTCGGGAAGTACTTATAGGGTAATGACACGTCTGCACTGAAGGAGAGACAATATACATTAAAGTCAGGGTGATGGGAAGCTTGAAGATGACTATGTGCTCTGCTATTCCAGTACTCTGCGGTCTTTGCTATTCTTTCAGATAGTGGCCATGGGTTCAAACGGTTCCATCTCATTTTTGAATTCCTGGAGAACATCTTGTCGATGATATGGACAACTGGTAATTTCTGTTACTGCTGGAGGGAGTGCATGTTCATTGATGTGCTGACAGTCAAATGAGATGCATCTCTATACGGAAATGCAGTGAAAAATTGTTATTGGAACTCTTCACAATTAGTAAGCATTACATTGCATATCTTCTGCCTTGCAGAATGTGTTCAGGAATTGATGATCCATCAAGTGAGATATTTAAGTACGTTCTCTGTTATGCTTTTTGAGATGAAAAATGTCTGGCACTTAAGTTGCATGATTACTTGCAACTTAACACCGGTAGGGCAATTCAATATCATTTGTTACACAAGCTGATGAACTGCTGATGCTATTGAACTTTATGCAACAGTAAATGAATGCCAGCAATTCTGACTTTAACTTGGAGAAAAAAACAGTGATGTATCAGCTGAAGAGGATTATTGATTGTTTGCATGGCTTTGTCATTATTTATCTTGTTCAGATGTGACAACGCATGTTTCCTGTTATCATTTTAACATTGTTACTCCGTCGGTTTGATTATGAAGCGCAGTTGAATTACTTACATTTATATATCATAGAAAATATCTCAGTATACATTTTCTCAAATATTTTATATTGTGGGTTCAATTACAGATTTGCAATTGACATTCTTGTGAATGAAGCATCGGATTCAAATGGGAAAACATTAATTTTCTCAGTTGAATCCAACATAACTGACACAGATTCCATGCCATCCTTTTGCCAAACTGTCAAAGTTGTTTTTCCACTTTCCCTGACTGTCCATACATCTGTGTCTCTCCATGCCTCAAAAGGTCTGTCTGGCTGACTGTCTCTCCCACTCCATCTAATGCTCATAAATTTACTCTCGCACTCTGTCTCTTACGGCCAACCTCGTGACCATAGTGACACTTTCCAGAGGAAGAATTCGTCTCCCATGATGCCTCATTCGATACCTTGTACCGTGGTGACCACGAATTGCTTTGTTATTACAATTGCGGTGATTTTAAATCGGCTTCTGGCAATTTGTTTTCCAGCTAGTTCACTAAACATCGCACTGGGATGTCGCGTGATAATACTATTTATCTATGCTTCTGGAAACTGCTCTGTTTGGTTCACTGTCGCTTTCACCTTCGATCAGTTCCTCACTATTTGTACCCGGGATCAAAAATGAAGTTCTGACCAGAAAAAAATAGTAGCAGCTGTACTTATAGAAATAGTCTGTGTGCTACTTTGTTTGAAAAAAAATCCATTTTACTTCGTATGCGAGGCCTTAAATATCATTAATAACGCAGGCTGGGACAGCAACATAAAAGAGATCTATCGCACACCACTTGGATGGAGATTGTTTGTCACTATTGATTGCATTTAAAAAACATGTCACCCGTTTCTCCATATTTTGTTGGTTAATGGACTGAATGTTAGACATATTATAGTTGTTAGTCCAGCCCGAAGGAGACTCAGGTCCCACAGCAATGAAGTTAATAAATGCAACACAGAAATGGAGAGCAGGAGAAAGTGTTTTACTCTTTACCATCATGGACAGTTTCCTCCTGTTGTGTTTAACGTAAGCTGCACATTTTCGACTTGTGCAAATTTCAGGCAATAGCTTTCTATCGGTTCAACCGGTTCAAACATCAGCCCGGTTTTTTAGATTGATTACAGTTAAGTGCGAAAAAGATTTTTTTTTCGGGATTGGCCTCTTCTGCCGGCCACAAAGGCTGAGCATAAGAATATTTCCTTTTGAAATACAGCCGTAAGCTCCGAATGGGAAGAACCTGATAGATTCCACACACAAAAAATGTCATAGTTCAGGCCAGGATCCCTTCAAATTATTTTAAGAATGTAGTCCAAACACTTACCTCTCAGTTTTATTGCAGATATGAAGTGGACATTCCACGTCAAACGCAACTGGTGAAACCACTCGTTGTTAAGCACAACAGAATTTATTTAAACACTAAATGCGAAACACAAACAAAAACAAAAACTAAGTTTTAAATAACTTAATTATTGGAAACTTAACTTTCGCGACAACCAACTTAACTAAGAAGCCTTTCCAATTCATGTAACATCCCGTTAACGTACCCTTAGGCAAGCGGTAAATTCAAATATGGACTATTTTAGGCAGGCGAGATTTTCGAGTGAAATGTCAGTCATGAGTCTTCTCCTGAAACTTGGAACCATTTGCATTACAGCAGCTCTCACTTTAACAAACAAGGTAAAGTAGAGAGAAAAGTGGACTCGGAGACTTAGCCACTCCCCTGCCATTGTTAATGTCTACATTTTGGAACCTCTGCCATCACGACGTCTCTTTAAAAAAAAACTAGGGCAAAATAACCTTTACAAATGACAGCTTCCTCACAATAGTCCCGTTTAAAAAAAATCTGTTCACTAAGATGAATTCTCTTAAAAAGCCATTAATCTCACTTTGTTGGTATACTACAATACATATACATTATATTGCTGCTGTATACACCTGTCACTGAAAACATCTAACTTTTCATCCAAGTCTCAACAATGCACCGCAAATTGCTCTGTATCTGCCTACCACGTATAATTTTCAAATCGAAGAGGTGCAATAATGAGGTCCATTTAAACAGCCTGCATTTTTTTATTCTAAAATTTCTCCTTTAATGAGTTTTGATTGGTATGTGTAATTGTGTCAGAAACATTCTTGGCAATATAAATGTCGAAATGTTGTAACGTCAATACCGAGCTCAAGGTCTCCGTCACAATTGTAGAACATTTCTATTGCTAAATGTTCAATTTCCTGGCGAAATATCGACAGAACTTTCAATCTTCTCGTCATGTTCCTGCAAGAGCACGGCACCAACACTCACATCACACTCAACGATATCCACCTTGAATGGTTCTGTCAAATTAAGTGTGGCTAATACTGGGGAAGTCGTTAACACAACTTTCAGGCTGTCAAGTGCCTTTGCATAATCTGCCATACACTGAAACGTTGTTCATTTTCTCAGTATTTAAGTGAGTGAAACAGCGCACTGCTCAATTGGTTATGAATTTCCAACAAAACCCATTCAGTCACAAGAATCAAAGTACTGATCTCTCCGTCGAGGACGTGAGAAACCCTGAATAACCTCTGTTTTCACATTCTATGGTGACGTCTGTCCGTATTTGATAATGAGGACCAGGCATGTGACGTGGGCTATAGAACATGCACAGAACATATATCACTGCAGCTCAATACAGGCCCTTCAGACCTAGATTTTGCGCCGAAACTAGTCTGACGTCTATCTAACCGCTACAATTCCATGGTCATCCACGGGTTTACCCAACAACCATTTAAATGCCCGTAATGATGGCTCTCAACTTTCTACAGACAAAAGCCCGCTACCTTTTCCCCATAGGACCTTTCGTCCATACTATGCGATCCTAATCAATCTCCTCTGAAAGTTTTTCAAGCTTCTCAAGCTTCCACATGCTTCCGATAGTACAGTGACCAGACTGTTTGCAATACTCCAAGGGTGACCGCACCAGAGTTTTGTCTTGCTGCAACATGATCTGTTGATCCCAAAACACAATCCCTCTACCAATAAAGTCTCATGCACCGTATGCCCTCTTTCCAGCCCTATAAAACTGGGTTGCAACATTCAGAGAATTATGCACATGGACACAAAGAATTTTGTTCTCATCGACAACACCAAGAATATTAGCAAAGTGAATCACCTCACACTTTTCAGCATTAATCTCCATTTGCCACCCCTCATCCCAGCTCTGTATCATATCTATATTCCTCTGTGACCTACAATATCATTCAGCATGATCCACAACTCCATCGAACATTGTGTCATCCGCAAAGTTGCTTACCCAAGCCTTCAACACGCACTTATCCAGGTCATTTGTGAAAATGACAAAACGCAGTGGCCCCATACCAGATCCATGCGGGACACCAGGAGTAACTGAATTCCAGGATGAACATTTTCTATCAACCACTATCTTTAGTCTTCTATCAGCTAGGCAATTCCTGATCCAAACCAATAAATCACCTTCAATGCTATGCCACTGCATTTTGTGCAATTCTCTGCCGTGGGTAGCATTAGCTAAAGCTTCAATGAATTCCATATACACCATATCAACCACTTTACCATCATCTAACTGTTTGGAAAGCTTCTCAAAAAACTCAATAAGCTTTGTGAGGTACAACCTACCATTCATTTACCAGTGTTAAATTAGATTAGACTTACAGTGTGGAAACAGGCCCTTCGGCCCAACAAGTCCACACCGACCTGCCGAAGCGCAACCCACCCATACATTTACCCCTTACCTAACACTACGGGCAATTTAGCTTGGCCGATTCACCTGACCCGCACATCTTTGTTACTGTGGGAGGAAACCGGAGCACCCGGAGGAAACCCACGCAGACACGGGGAGAACGTGCAAACTCCACACAGTCAGTCGCCTGAGTCGGGAATTGAACCCGGGTCTACTGGCGCTGTGAGGCAGCAGTGCTAACCACTGTGCCACCGTGCCGCCCACGATATCCGTAATCAATTTACTCCTTCCTATACGATTACAAATCCTATCTCTTATAATCCCTTCCAACACATTAACAACAACCGGATTATGGCTCACTGGTCCATAATTGCCAAGGATGTCTCAGCTCCACTACTTGAACAAGGGGACAACAGTTGCTATCATCCTGTCTTCTGGAACTATATATGAGACAATGACGATATAAAGATCAGAGCCAAAGGCTCCACAATTAGCTATCTAGCTTCCCAGTGAAATCAAACATAAATGCCTTCCAGAATTGCTAACACGCTCTCCTCATGAACTTCAACCCCGTCTAGCTGAACAGACTTATCTCGACATTGTCCTCGACAACATGGTCTTTTTCCAGTGCGAATACTAATAAGAAGTGTTCATCTAGCTCCTGTCTTATATCCTTGAACTCTACTCACAATTTCCCACAATTATCCTTGACTGGCCCTAATCGTGCCCCAGTCATCCGTTATTGCTTACACACCTGTAGATAGCATTATAATTATCCTTGAACCTACCAGCCAAGGACTTCTCGTGTCCTCTCATGGCTCTTCTAAGCTCACTGTTTAGGACCTTCCTGAGTAAATTGTTACTCTCAAGCGACATAGCAGAGCCTTCAGGCCTCATCTTTTTCTACGCCTCCTTCCTTCTGTTGACAAGAGATTCAATTTCTTTTGGAAAACAAGGTTCCCTCGCTCGACCAATTTCTCCCTGCCTCACACATACGTACATATCAAGGACACGCAGTCGCTGTTTCTTGAACAAGCTCCACATTTCAATTGTGTCCAACCCCTACAGTTTCCTTCTCCATCCTATGCAAGCTAAATCTTGCCTAATAGCAACATAACTGTCTTTATTTCCACCTATAACTCTTACCATGCGGTCTTTACCTATCCCTTTTCCATCACTAAAGTAACCATAATCGAATTCTGGTCATGATTACCAAACTACTCACCTACGACTAAATATAACACTATGCTTAATTTATTGCCTACTATTATGTCCAATAATGCATAGCCTTTTGCTGGCTTATGAATATACTGTGTCAACAAACTCTACCATTCACTTTGGACGAATACTGACCCGTCTAAAGTTCTCGACCATCGCATTTCCAGTTAATATTTGAAAAGGTAAAGTCCCCCATAAAAGCTGCCCTGTTACTTTCGCGCCAATCTAGATTGTTCATTGCAGTTATTTCCTTTATATCTCTGGAAACTTTCGAATGCCTAGCAAAACCTCCTAACAGGGTTACTTCCCATTTCCCATTTCTATCCTCAGCCCATGCTACCTCAATAGACGAGTTCTCATCAGGAATTCCTTCTGACACAGTAATGGTCCTCCTTCACTAACAATACCACACCTCCCCCTCTTTTACCGCCTTCCGTGTTCTTCCTGAAACATCTAATCACCGGAACCTGCAAAAACCTTTTCAGTTCCTGCTCTATCCATGTCTTGGAACTGACCACACCATCCAATTCCCAGGTAACAACCCATGGTGTAACATCTGGTTTTGACAATATTACTGATGGGTGCACTCCAGTTATGGCAACTCACATCGAATATGTTATCTTGGAAAATTCGTTCCATCTCTGTTTGTATCCTTTCCAACTTTAGAAGTTGAAATCTATATGGATACTGTTTAATTGGAACAGTTTTTCCTATATCTGCATCATGTATAATTACATTAGCACTTCCCAGCTTAATTCCATGTATCTCCCCATGCAAACGCAATAATTCTTTCAGGTCATATCGTTTTTCCCTTTGAGGGTAACTCAATAATTTATTCGAATTTTTGAAACATCCCCATTTTCCAGTGTAATTTGAGGAATGCCCAATTCTGAATGCTTTTTACTTGATTCTTCACTATGTGCTGTAACCAGAACATTTTCTGTTTGTTTTCTTTCCCTGTCAGAATGTGTTTTCAGCATATCCACGTAACACACTCTGTGAGATTTCTTCCTATCTGGAATCATTATGAAATAGTTCACCTCACTCAATCTCCTTTCGATCATATAAAATCCACAGAACTTAGCTTTCGAAGTTTCATCTCACACTGGATGTAATGCCAAGACTTTATCTCTGTTGGAAAAGTTGTGAGTTTTTGATTTCTTATCTGCGTCCTGTTTCATCAACTACTGTGATATGTTTAAAGGCAGTCTTGCCTTCAATTTAGCCATTCTATAACATTTGGCACAAGATACAAATATGTGGTGGCTGAAGTTTGCACCATTAGTTTCTCCTTAATCAATTTTAGTGTATTTTGACTTCATGGCCAAAATCTATTTCAAATGGATTGATTTTGTTAGATTCATTTGGTACATGTCTAATGCCAAAGGTTAAAGCCGAACTCCCTAATCTGAATCATCTGGATAGTCATGACTATAAGCTCTGAACATTGTCTTTAATGTCCGATGCCAGATTTCTAGCGATCCCTACGATTCATGAAGGTCCCCAGGGGATTTGAATTGCTTAGTTCCTCAGATTTCCGTAGCTGCCTTGAATAATTTTGATGTAAACTTTAATCCTTTATCTGGTTGTATTTCTATGGGAAGTGAATATTCAGGGAATAATTTGAGCTACACCTCTGCAATACTTTAGGGTTGAGTGATTGTGTAATGGAATGGTCTCTGTGAATCTTGTGGACACATTCATTATAGTTAACAAATACGGATACCTACTTTTTCGGTCAGGTAGTCTTCCAACACAATCTATTAAATATTCATCAAATGCAGGAATCGGTATGAAAGGAGATGATTTTATTGCTACCTGTGGTTTTCAATTACCTGATACTTATAACGCGTGTGGCAAATTTCACTCCCTCCTTATGCTGTCCAGGCCAGTAACAATTTTTTTTGTATTTTAGGTCGTGCTTTTCGTACCCTAAATGACCTCCTACTCTTAATTCATTTGGCACTCGCAAAACCTGCTTGCTGCAAGCCACCAGCAATACGACGTGATAAACGTCTGCACGTTTCACAAGTGCCTGAATATGTTATGCTCTCCACTTTCTCAGCAAGACCTCATTTTGAACATCGTGACACTCAGTGATGCACTCAGATTCTTCTTCCGTATATGTTTTTTGATATAATTGCTTCAGATCTTCATCATTCTGTTGCAAAGCAATAAAATCTCCCTGATCTGAAAATATTCACTTTCTCCGCCATCTGTTTATGTTTTTCCTCAACCAGTAGGAAAAAAGAAAATTTTCTGATAATTCTATTGACGTCTCCTTCCAATTCAACTGGTGATATTATGACCGTAATGTACCATGAGAGAAAACAAAATCAGGATATGTTTTCTGTATTACCGAAGTTGCCTGATTTTGCACTTACCTTTCAATCGTAGTTGGCTGTACTCCTACCTCTGTCTGAACAAACTCGTTAGCAAGGCGATATTGTATTCCTGGAGCTGATAATTCACACAGAATACCTACCACCGTTTCTCCATTTTTCACTGGTCACTCGAACCTCACTCGACATCATTAACCATTTCTGGTCTCACCATGAATTCCCCGTACTAGCACGTTTTCTGTTATTGACCTTCTGAGTTACATTTCTCCTCATCTCTCAACATCAAATATTGACATTATCCCGTAACTGTCAATGCTGTAATTACTTTATCTGCTGTTCTTGCATGTGAGTAAATCTTAACTTTGCAAGTAAATGGTTTAAGAAGCTCTGGAACTTACTCATTAACAAGCTTCCCACCAGTCTGTAAAATTGGGTGCAGCATTTCAAAAAGAACTGTGCCTTCCTTTACCACTTTAACAAAGTTCATTAACTCTCCTGTTTTCCTATACCTGCCTTCCCTGAGCTTTTTCTCACCCCCCCCATTCAACGTGACGTTATGTACCCTAATTTCTTGCACTGAAGGCACCAAATGATTTTAACTTCTCTCTATCCTTCATGGGGCTCGTGTTTACCATCCGGTAAGCGAGTTTTATTATTTTCGCCGAGATCTACTTTCCCCTTACGACTTTCCCCTTCACTGATTTCTATCCCTCAAGGATGGAAATTAATGTTGGAAGCCAAAACTTGATGCAATGACCAACTCATATTCATCAGCCATTTCAGCAGCTCTTCTTGCTTTTGTAAATCTCTGCTCTTCTAATTGATTCTCTCTATCTCAGGAAGTCAATTTTTTGAAACCCTGAAACTAATCATCTCGCTGAGAACGTCATATGATTGACATATTTTATGGCCCTTATCCAATTCTGAAAATTAATTTGTTTGATAGCTTCAAACTCACTGTAGGCTTGAACAGATTCCCTGATTAGATTCCTCAAATGTTGTGTGTCGGCCTTCGGCACATGCTGACATGAATTGCAGATGGCTTTCTTTACGTCCTCATAGTCTTCGGAAACCTCCTCTGACAGTGATCCAAATACCTCACCAGATCTACAGAGCAGCTTTGTTTGGATCAACAAAACCCATGTGGTCTCTGGCAACTTCATTACTTCTGCCTCTTTTACAAACGTGATGAGAATAGTTTCTAGAACTCTGCTCTAAAATTTATGTAATGTTTGGATGCATTTAAACAGATCTCTGCCAGGCATTTGGCGACGATGTGAATTAACACCATCTCTATCTGCCTCACGAAGCCTATCTTCTACATTCATCTCCATTCATTTAAGCCGACTATTCTGTGTAAGTGCAAATTTCTGAATTTGAAATTCTCTCTCGCTTTCTTCTCTCTCGTTTTCCCCTTCTTCTCTGTTTTTCCCCCTTTCCATGCTCTCTCTCTCCACATCTTCTCCTGGGGCCTTTCACTACTTTTGTTTTTTTTTTGTGAAAGCGATTCTCTCCTTTTCGTTTTGTCATGCCAGGGCAAGTCATATTCTCCTCTTTCCTCTTCTTCTGATCGTCATTCAAACCGCTCTGTTTCCTTTTCATGTTAAATCTGCATCATTTTGAATCGAATTCTCGTCATTTCCAAAGATTCTGAAAGCATTTCCCGCAAGTTTTAGTATGGAGCAATTGCTGTAATTACTTTGCCTTTACTCACATCTGAAGGCTACTCTGACTCTAGTTTGGCTACAATTTCTAGCAGCTTTTCCTTGGTCATCTTTTGTAAAGCCCAGAAGTCACTTCTTATAACCCAAAAAACTCTAAGAGACTCAACATCCTATTACTGCACCAAGTACTGCATAAACCAACTGAGTTCAGCACCCGGAATTAAAGGAATAAAAATATTCTGTTCGCAGCATTTAAGTCCAACAACAATAATCTGAAATAGGAATTATCGAATTAATCGCGACAAGAGGCCCCAATGCGTTATGGATTGGGCGATATCACATCAAAATATTTTAAGAAGGAAGCCTATGTCCTAACTTCTAATTGTTTTGAAGGCATAAATGTCGTGGGTTTTCTGAGTGACATGCAGCTGGTCAAAGAACTCGGATTTAAGCAAAACAGAATTTATTTGAACATTACAGTCGAAACACAAGCAACTGAAAGCGAAAATTAAAAGAACTTAATTTTTAGAAACTCAACTGAGCAAACACAGCATTTCCAGTTCCCACAACATTCTGTGAACACACTCCTTGGAAATGTGTAAATTCAAACGCTGGTTCTTACAGGCAGGAGACATTTCAGAACCAAGTGTCAGCCAGGATATATCTGCTGAATCCTGGAATCTCTATCGACTGCAACAGCATCTGATATAGATAAAGCAGCAGCTGCTCAGTGTCATAACTAAGCCAGAGTAGCAAAAAAAAACTGAACCGGGAGAATTGGGCGCTTCCATGCCACTGGGAAAGTAGGCATTTCAGTACCTCTGCTGTTATGACATTTCTTTAAAAGAAAAGGATAAAATCAGTTTTGTTAAAAAAAAGATAGGCTTGTCTTTTGAGATGATTGGGTTCTAAATTCCTACAAAGTAATACGTGCACACCAAAACTGCTGCATATTTAAAACATGAAAGATGAAAAGAACATAGTTTCAGTTAACATTCTGTTTTGACTTTTTGCTTTCTTAATATCTCTGGGAGAACAGGACCAGATTTCAATTCATATGCATCTGTCAAGCATTGTGTGCTGCGTTCGACATTACATTTCGATTGATTCAAC
Source organism: Hemiscyllium ocellatum (assembly GCF_020745735.1). Lineage (NCBI taxonomy): Eukaryota > Metazoa > Chordata > Chondrichthyes > Orectolobiformes > Hemiscylliidae > Hemiscyllium > Hemiscyllium ocellatum. The sequence continues at coordinate 173,048 of NW_026867571.1, forward strand.
ATTCGTTCGTACATATTCCAATCCTGAAAAGAAGAGCAAAAAGACATTTCCAATATTTCACCTATTTTATTGTTTTGCCCTGAGTAAGTATTAATGCACCGTGACACCTAAAATTAGTTGGGCCTTACAATTTGACACAACAAACAAAATGAGTGAAAATGTGTATTTTAAAACTAATCCACTAATTTCATGTAGGTGACCATTCACATTTCACAGCAGTACATTGGCAGTTTCAGGTCAGCAGAAGCAGAAAGCTTCACAATGATCATTAGGTGAAGTGAGGATTTGCCTCGAATACACTGAAAATATTTTAATCATCACGCCAATTTTTAAAAGGGTCCCGACAGGTAATTTGTAAATAAAAAGTCTTTTCGTACTCCACAACATTCTAATCAGTTGAGCTGTGGCATTTGGACTTAATAAATAGCAATAGACTGCCGCATGGCAATTTCCTAATTTTTGTTGGCAGAGGTTTGGAGTTGGGGAAGTCGGTGGGATTTGCGATGCAGCAAAATAAATCAAATAACTAGTTGCTGGACTTCAAGTAATTCCATCCAAGCTTATCAATATAGGAAATCCTTGTCGTCGTTTGATGAGAGCGCACATATTTCGCAATTATGTGATCGTCCCTCCATTAAATTGGGATCGTTGCTACTAACGTCGTAACATGACAGGACAGGACAACTTGTATTGAGAACTAGTTGATAATCTAGTGTTATTATGGCGGAATGGAATGCTTCAGCCGGCCTTCTTCGAATTTTAGGTTCCCTTTTCTTTTCTCTCATATTTTAATCTCTTCTACCAGATGTGGCTCCTTCCCGGATCTCAATCTGGCTTATCTGTATCACATGGCAGGTTCTCTCGGCGGCTGCCAGCCTGGTCTCTCGGTGATTCGTGGTTGTACCCGCCCTGGTCTCGCGGCGGCATGATGAGCTGTTCACTTTTCAGTTGATGGCGGTGTCTCAGCTTCACATGCGAGTGTATCCTGCCCAGGCATGTTGTCATGGCAACGGGGGTGATTGTAGTGGCGACAGTTTCAGCAGTAGTGTTGGAATCTCTGGTGGTGGCGTGGACAACAGATAGCAGAGTGAGATAAGGGCAGGACTCATCAAAGTCTGCTGAAGTTTTAACTTATGTCTTTGTTATCCCCGTCGAAATGATGAAAAATGATTGACGTGAACTATTATCGATTTATTTATTTTTCTAACGTTCTAACAATTAATACTTAACTTTCCAATGCTTGTTTTTCTCTTGTCCTTTTTTTCGAAGCTTTTTTCTTTATAATCCTCAGTGCCTTGGCACCATGTATGGCAACGGTATGCAGTTTTCACTGCAGTGCTGTACTTCTATACCAGAATACACGTTACTATAAAATCTAAAGTAAAGATGTATCATTCAGGTCTATTTCGAACAGGGACTGTTGTGCAATAATTGCTATGAAGGTGTAGGTGTGGACTGTACCTTTAAGGCAGAGGAAAGATAGTAAGGATTGACTCAAAGCAGAGACTGTGCTAAAAAAGAAAAAAAGAAAAGTCAGACTTGTTTGAAACAATTAATTGGAGTTGCATTGTCATGGATCAAAATAAATTGAAACTCGGCCAATCAGTTTAAATTAAGCCTCAGATAACAAAATCCAATCGAAATTGGATTTACTTTTTTGATAACGTCAAACCAATGAAATGAACCAATGCTTTGGGGCATAAAGCCGAACGTTCTTAACAGTTAGGAAGAACGGCACACAGCACCAACAAAACTGACTGTCAGCCGAATAAAATTGTGCAGCAGCCGACCAAAGAAAAGATGACAGCAGAAAATGCAGAAGAGAATCTGCAGAGGAAAATCTACCAAGAAGAACGGATAACTGGTTGAATTTTGAAACTTTGAAGTTACTTTTCGGAAGTCATAATGAGATTATTTTTAGCAGAATAGTATTCTGGAGTGGCACTGAAAAAAAGGATAAGAGTAAGAAGTTGGAAACAGGTTTTGGAGTAAAAGAATGCAATTGTTAATTTTTATTTTAAATAGTGAAAACTGGGATCGTTCTTTGTCTCTAGAAATTTAACAGGTTATGGCACAAGATTGTGTCTGGTTTAAATTAGCATAGGGATTTTCCCCCTTTCATAGCATAATAAATTTGAATTGCTCAAAGTTATTATACTGTAAAGCCAACAAGGATCTCGCGCTCCAGTTTATTTTAAGAGAGTAACTTCAGCCCTTCAGTTACAAAGTCGAAGGACATCGGGGCAGGCGGGAAGTGGAGTTGACACCACAAATAGTTCATCCATGGTCTTATGATATTTTGGAACTGTTATGCGAGCTGGACGACTTACATCAGTTTTAAGTCAAACGGTCATGCCTTAATGAGAATACCAAAAAGCAATTTTGCAAAATGATCCCAGCTAGCAGTTCGAAATTTCGAATCCTTCATTCCACATTGAACATAAGTAGTGAACGTTTGGTAGATTGTTTGGAATATTATGTTTGAGGTGACAAATTGATCACCGACGATTTTAGCGAAGACAAGTGCAAGCTAGAGTTATATAGTGTTAAACTCTGTCAACTACATATGTTTATTAAACACTTTATTTCACTTCCCTCTCAAACGTGGCCTATCAATTTTCACGTTACCAGTAGATCTAATGTCCATACCTTTTTCACCATTTATGTACAAGTTTATTTTTCACGCATTTCCAACATTTCTTTGTTTAATTTCCCACAGCACACGAGCTGCGACGAGCCAGTTCGGAGTAAGTCATCTGAAATGAGGCGATTCTAATCTTCTGACTATGTATTTTAAAAATTATCTCGGCACTACTGAGAGAAACTAAAGCACCCCATCTCCCGTGATATCCAATTACCCCTCAAAGCATTCATAAAAATCGCGCCTTTCCTCTCAAATGACACAATCTCCTGACTTTTATCAATGCCCTTCTTTTATAAGTGGCTGCTGGGATTAGAACATAATTATTCACCAATATATCCATTGGAAGTTCGAATGATTTAAAAAATCCGGATATGTGTATTGGAGAATATGGGTATTCTAACGAAGAAGTGTTTATATTCTGAAATAACAACTGCAACAAGATACTCGGTTCATGTCGAACACCAATAAGATATAGAGCAGAGCACTTTCCATATTGTTCACTCATAAATTCCCAGAACATATCGGCACAAATTACATTCAGAGTAAAGCTTTCGCTTCTTTGTTCCCATCGGCGCTTCCAGGTGTGTTCAGATGGACAGTTCAAATATAAAGTTTATGATAGATTTAAATAAAAATGGACAAGGACTGAAACATGCGGGGAAACTGAGGCGAGACACAAGCAAAATGGCTGTGCTATTAAACATGCCACAGAATCCAGACTGGCTGCAGTGACAAACAGAAAGTTTGTAATCATCATGGCAGTTAAAGAACTAAAATATAAATCCGAATTTGTAGTTGTAATGAGTTAGCTCGATCAGAAACGTCGAGGTCTGTATTAGTCACAGGGGTGCCTCACATCCTTATTTAGAAGAGGCTACGTGAACCCAGCACCAGCAATAATGCATATCGAAGGACCAGCCTGCCATCAACATGGATGCCAATGCCGAGTTTGCTCCGATCGACCAACTATGCCGTCAGCCATCGTGATCTATTGCATTCACCCACAGACATATGTTTGGACAGCATGTATGTTTCCAATAGCCTCACTGAATGCGGGGAAAACAATACACAAATGTAGCCAAACCTGGTAGTAAACTGTTAATCTGCAACATTAGGTTCATTGTTCAAAGAAATGCTGGACCAATCAGCTATATATTGCCAGTTTTAATGTAATCTGGTCTCGCCAAGAACTATAAATCTGCAATAATACGTTCATGGTAATCAGGAAAACTCCGACAAATCCTTTCTAACTAATCACTGCTCTCCTGTCCTGAAGGATGAAAGGTGTTTTTGATACACCAGTTTGAAATATCAGGAAATCTACTGATGAATGCAAAGCAATCATCTTCGACGTTTCCTTCAACAGGAAACCTGGTTAGTCGAGAAAAGCAGGGTATTGAACTGGAAACCTGACAAAACCGACGGTGAAATGAACATTTATGAAAGTAACTGGAGCAAATATAAAATGGAGACTGTCTAACTTCGGATACCTGAGTCCACGTGGATATTATCTATATTCTGTCCAAAATACGTTATCCGTCGTCAGTCTTATCAATCTGCCTTCTTAACACCAGCATATGTTGGTGCAATATAAGGCTACACGATGTTTCCAGACTTTTGAAACATTCATTTGATCGTGAATGACGTGATCGTCCTCAAATGCTCGTTCCTCCCTTTTTCCTGGTTAACAATCTATCTATGTGAATTTCGGATTTTCTGAAGGATGAAATTTCAACAACCTTCTGCGGGGAATATGATTACTAAATTGGCAGATGACTTGAAATATAATATTGTGGTTGTTAGTGAGGATCAGGTGTCACCAATTTCAAGCAGAGCCGAAGAGGAATTTATTTTCTGATAAGTTAGTTTATTCCACAGATAAACTAACTTATCAGAAAATAAATTCCTCTTCGGCTCTGCTTGAAATTGGTGACACCTGATCCTCACTATCAACCCCAATACTATGTTTCAAGTCATCTACCAATTTAATAATCATATGTTTCACAATCTCGCCCCAGTTGTGAATACACAGATCACATTCCAGAAATATGGGGTCCAATTGTTTAAAAATAAAGAAGAGATTGGAAAAGAGAGATGAGGATACTTGTTTGTCTCTAAATCAGAGGATTGTGAGTCTTTTGAAATTACTTCCTAGAAAGGTAGTCTTTGCAAACATTTTTTGTTGCGGCAGATGTTGATACATTCCTGAGGACTGACGCAATCAAAGATGACCAGATGTAAGGCACGAATGCATGTTTGAGGATAAAATTGAAACAACCATGATCTTACTGAGTGTGGATGGTTTCAGGCGATTGGACACGAAGGGCGAAGTGGCCTATTCTTGTTCCATATTCGGGTGTTCCGATTATTTCACAGAGAATGTCTGCTGGCCGCTATTATCAATACATGGTGTTTGCGACAGTGAGATACTTTAGTGTATCCTGCCAAATCACTGGTCTGTTCACCTCCTAATGCAAGCCATGCACAGTTGCATTTCACTCCCTGCTTGAACAATGTGGATTGTAATAAAATAAGCGCAGTGCAGGTGGCTGGCCAACAAACAATTTTTTTTTGTTTCCTGCTCTATCCCGTTGTAACTCTCAATTTCCATTCAGTCTTTGAGCTGAGAACATGAGGCTGCGGTAATCCCCAGTGTTCCACCCAAAGTGCACTTCGAGTTGAAAAGAACGCTGCCTCTTCGATACCCTCCACATTCAAATACTCACTGCCCCACCCACACCCACCTCTGCCATGAAGCCTGCAGAACGAACCAATGAATGGCTGCAGGCTGCAGTTTGAGTGTGTTCGAGAACAGAATCATAAAATACAAGGTTTTTGGAAAGTCTACTGCGTGAAATGATACTTGAATTCTACACTGGATTCCTATTACCACAAACGTTAGCACATGGCTATGAATATTCGGATATTTCAAGGGTTTAATCCAAAGGCTTTTAAACGTTTGTCAGTTTAACCGCCTCAGCTACCAACCAGGCAATGCATTGTAGATGCCCAAAACCCTCTGTTGGACAATGTTTCTCCTCGCCTCCTCTTTAAACTTTCTCCCCATCAATTCCGAAATGCAGTGCCACGGTATTATCCTTTCATCTGGCGGGAGCAGGTTTTTTTTAATGTTAACTCTGGCAGTTTCCCTCATAAGGAGAAAATGAGGACTGCAGATTCTGGAGGTCAGAGTTGAGAGGGTGATGAAGGTCGATTCTTCTGCTCCTCGGATGCTGTCTGACCTGCTGTGCTTTTCCAGCAACACGTTCTTGACCCCGTGACCCTCATAGTCTTTTCACCTCCCGAGTCTCTCCCCTACCTCCAGTGCTCCAAAGAAAACAAGCAGAGCTTTTCCAACCTCTCTGCATTAAGAAAAACATTCTTCAATAAAATATGGAACAGTACAAGAAGAGACACGTCTGCCCAACCCGTCTCTCAGAAACACAATGTCATGCTAAACTCTGCCGATCTGTTTACACATGGCATGTCCCCCTGTATTCCCTGACTATGTATAAATGTATGTCACCTTTGCTGTAAGTAACCATTTCCACCATCTCCCTTGGCAGTGTCATCGAGATGCCAAACATCGACTGCGAAAATGCTTTCCTCGCTATTTTTCTTGACACATTTCCCCTTTCACGTTGAATCTAAGCACGCTGGTATTTCTGATTTCAAAAGTGGAGAAAAGGCGCTGACGAGATAATTTATACATGCCTCTCATAATTGTATATACTCTGCTCATGTTCTGACTCCCTGTATTCTTTGTCGTCTATGTACAAATTATTTTCAACTTTGCTGTGAGTAACCATTTCCACCGTCTCCCTTGGCAGTGTCATCGAGATTCCCAACACCGACTGCGAAAATGTTTTCCTCGGTATTTTCTTTTAGACCTTTCCCCTCTCACCTTAGACCTAAGCGCACTAGTATTTCATCTTTCCAACCTGGAGAAAAGGCGCTGACGAGATACCTTATACATGCCTCTCAGAATTGTATATACACTGCTCAGGACGTCCCTGAGCCTCCAAAACCCACGCAAAAACAATCTAGCATTATGCAGTCTCTCATCATTGATGATGTTCTGCCATCCAGATGACACTCTGTTCAATCTCTTTATTCCCTTTCCAGAACATCCACACCAGTACTTTACACTGCCCTCCTCTTTGGGCATAACCAAAGGCCCGCAAGTCTTATCCATGCAAAATGCAATCAATGTATGTTGTTTGTTTTCTGAACCTCCTCTCTGTCGCTTTTTTTAAGACACGGAAAAGAATGCGAAATGAGACATGGACAATCAATGTTTCTCATGTTCACACAGTTTTATTCACATGGCTGAGAAAACAGAGTGTCAGTCTTAATGCTTTAGCACAATCAAATGGAGCCTGAAATGTTGTGATGACAGATCTCTCCATTCGGAAACTCAGATGCTTTCCAGCGTTGGCATTTCATCTTTGATGTCAGAGAGGTAAACAACACCATCGCATAGACGGGCATTTCCCTCCTACCAACTTTGCCTTTCGTTTCTCACATTGTAGTCTACTGCAGAACCTTCCGCCCCCATCACATAAATCGATTGGAACTAGAATAAAGAATTAAAAAAGATAAAAGGTGTATTGATTTTACCAGTCAGACACAATATACTTTCGATTATCGGCAGATAAAGTTGTTCTTTTTCCGATGAGCAGATCATTGACAGGTCAAATTTAAACCTGAAGTGTAAGGTGATGCACGTTGAAAGCAGGAGAAAGACAAGGGAGTACCCAGCGAAAGGCAGGTCATTAGGGAGCCGAGAGAGGCACAGGGATATTAATCTGCCTGTCCACAGATCCCTGAATGCGGTAGGAGTGAATAATAGGAGAGTGAAGAATGCAAAGCTGAAACTTTGCTTTATCAGTAGTGTCATTTTTTTTAAGAGCAAGGAGGTTATTTTGCGGCTATACAGGACTTTGGTGAGACGCTGGGTGGAGTACAGTACGGAATCCTGCTCTCCACCGAAAAGCTGTGATTGGACTGCAGAGGATGCAGAGGATATTCACCAAGACACAGCCTGCAATGACTCATTTACCTGTTGAAGAGATGTTGATCAGCTCGAGACGTTTTCTGTTGAGAATGGATGGTTGAGATGGTGTATGTATGATGTATTTGAGGTAATGACTGGTATGGACAGGTTGAACAGAAAGCAGTGGCAAAGTCAAAGAGCTAATGCAAGAGGGGGCACGATTTTCATGTAAACGTCATGATGTTTAGAACAGATTTGAGGGTAAACGGTTTCACTCAGAAGGAAGTGGGTTCCTGTAATGTATTAGGTAAAAACAATGACTGCAGACGCTGAAAACCAGATTCTGGATTAGTAGTGCTGAAAGAGAACAGCAGTTCAGGCAGCACCCAAGGAGCAGCGAAATCGACGTTTCGGGCAAAATCCCTTCATCAGGAATTAGGGCAGTGAGCCTGAAGCGTGGAGAGATAAGCTAGAGGAGGGCGGAGGTGGAGAGAAAGTAGCATAGTTTACAATGGGTGAGTGGGGGAGGGGATGAAGGTGATAGGTAAGGGAGGAGAGGGTGGAGTGGATAGGTGGAAAAGGAGACAGGCAGGTAGGACAAGTGCGGACATGTCATGGGGACAGTGCTGAGCTGGAAGTTTGGAACTAGGATGAGGTGGGGGGAGGGGAAATGAGGATACTGGTGAAGTCCACATTGATGCCCTCTATGCTACTTTTTCCCCACCGCCACCCTCCTCTAGCTTATCTCTCCACGTCTCAGTCTCACTGCCTTTATTCCTGATGAAGGGCTTTTGCCCGAAACGTCGATTTCGCTGCTCTTTGGATGCTGCCTGGATTGCTGTGCTCTTCCAGCACCACTAATCCAGAATCCTGCAATGTATTGTCTGGAAGGATATTTGCTGCAGGAAATCTCAAAAACTTTTCAGAAAGAGGGTGATGGGTGCGTTGAATTTACTGTGAAGAGAACGAAATAATTTAGGGACACTCTAGCGACTCTTGGATGCACACATGTGAGATACTACTATGAAATATGCAGTATAGACTGATATTAAAGTAGAATAAAAGGTCGGCGCATATTCGTGGGCCGAAGTGTCTGTACTGTGCTGTGCTGACCTGCTCTATGTTTTATGTTCCAAGACGTGGATGAACACTTGCAGAATTTTAACATTCGGGCTATATGCCAGACCTTGGTTAATGGGGCTGTTGTAGATTTCAAAGTGTTGTTTCATGTTGAGACAAGATGGAGTGGAGGGTCTCTCCGAGGCTCTGATTCTATGATCGAATGCGCCATTACACGCAAAGCCCCACCCTTCAGCCAATGTCCCTAGTTCGCTCCCCTCTGAGGGAATACATTTCTTCACATTTCGTTGTTTAATTGGTGGCACCTCATTAAATAATGATGCCCTCTGTTCTGAAACTTTCCAAGAAGGCGTACTGACAGCTGTTCAGCAACGCTGTCAAATCCACTAAAAAATATTAAAAGTTTCAATGAGGTCACTTCTCGTTCCTGCAGTGCAGTGCATTCAATTCACCTTCAATTTTGCCATGAATAGGTCACACATTTTGGCGAAGCTGCATTCGAATCAGCCTCTTCAGCGAAGATATTGTTCACCCGTGGATCTAGTAGGCCCTGAATAAATATCTTCCCAGCTCAGAGATAGGGACACTGTGTGTGTACCACAAGAACTCGCTGTGACTGAAGTGCAGTACGTCGATGGGATGCCTGACGTGGCAGGGAACAGCTCCTTGGCCAATACGTTTGCAATGAGAAAGAATGCATGGACATAATGTTAAAATTGCCTGGGAATTCCAATCAGCAATTTTCTGAGTGGAATAATGTTTCTTTTCCAGAATGATGGAAACTGTATGGGCAGGTGGAAGGAACACACATGATCCAACCGAACAGAAACAAAACCTTAAACACCCCAGTGGCGATTGTTCCAACCCCTGGTTCCTCTGTTTGCCGACGGGAGATGCACAACCTCTACATCCAACGTCAACAAATGTACGTACCAATAGTATCAGCTTCCATTAACACCAGAGCTCCAAGCAGCAACACCAGTGTCATCCACATCTCGGTTGTGATTCTGAGAGGGAGAATGTTTAGATTCGAACAAAGTTCCACTTCTTATAAGCTCATAGATTACTGTGGTATAATTAATTATTGACACAATAGCGACTGGCTGCACTTCAGGTTCTATTAAGATGTAGCTTACTAACTGAGACTGACGACAGCTGGAATCTAAGATTAAATGGATCATAAACGAAACAGAGACACTGACCTCACTATTGATTTAACTGACAGAGATCCAAAATCAGTTCTTCTTAGGAACAGGAGATGGCTATTCAACCAGTCGACCCCTGTCAGCCACTCAATCATATCGTGGCTGATATGTGGATAACTACATTTGCCTGCCCTGGCACATATCCTTGATACCCTTGGTAAATTTTACACGCATGTCTCTTTCAGGTATAAATTTAAAACTTGCATTAGCATCGACTGCTATTTGAGGAAGCTAGCCCAAAATCTCGAATACCCTTTGTCTGTCGAATTGCTTTCTATCATCTCTCCTGAATGGCCTTGCCCTGACTCTTAGACTACCACGTGGGCGTCACTGGCTGAGCCCAACACTTAGCGTTAACCTTCTAAATTCGAGAGTAAAAAGGCCCAACTGCTCTTGTCTCTCCTCAGTGTGTAAACACACAAAATTCAAGTATCGTCATTGTAAACTTGCACTGAATGCCGTCTAGGGTGAAAACCTCTTTTGTAACCTCTGGTGGTAAGCTTGTTTTCCACGGCACTTGGATCCAAGATGCATCTCTGTACTCTCTTCTCAATACTGTTTTGATGTTATGGGCCTTATATTCACCATCCTTATGGTAACAGAATCTCACCACCTATTGAGCATGAAATCAAATTCCTAGTCCCCACTAAATCGGTTACCCTTCACTGTAGATCTATATTCCCTGTCTTTAATCCCACTATAAGGCGGAACAGTTGTTTCAGCGACCTGCCAATTGTTTTCATCTGTTATGGACCACAATCATGTCACTTCTCAAGGTGCTTTCTTCTGTGAAAACATATTCAGTCCTTTAAAGCTCTGTTCACACCAGAAACTTTTAAATTTAGGCAAAACGACAGCTAATCTACTCTATCAACCACAACCTGGGCCACACCTTCACGCTACACTGCAGTTTTATCACACCCCTCCTCAAACGTGGATTCCTGAACTGCGCCCTCCACTCTGCCTCTAACCTGAGCAATGCCTTATGCAGTTCCACTAGAAGTGTTCTCAGCGGCATCGTGATTGATTCATATCTTTATTGAATTGAACGACAGTTGGTGTCTCTTGCAGAGCCGGAAAAGCTACGCAGAAGGTCTGAAAGACAAGTTCCACTTGGAGAACTGGTTCCTGTACAGATAGACAGTAGCTGCGGATTGGAGCACACGCTTGACTTCACCAATGTACTCTGATCCTACTTGCCCACCACGTGCATGAAAAGGTTTTCTAAACACAAGTAAAGAGGAAAGGTTGAGTTGGTTGCCGTGTACTCATTGACGTTTTACAGAACGAAGAGAACTAAATTGAAATATCCCAGATTCCCAGCGGAATTGACAATGCAGATGACCATAGGCTGTTTCCTCTTGTCAGAAACTCTCCGACCACAGGATAGCATCTCATAACAAGGGATTGCCCATTTCAGGCAGAGATGAAAAGTGTTTTCTCTCAGTTGGCAGTAAATCCTCAGAATTGTTTACAACCAGGGTCTGTGGATCTTAAGTTCACTTGACGCTATTATTCAGAGATTTTTAATGAGGAAAGGTATCAAAGTGTATGGAAAAACGGCAAGAAAGTACAGATGAGCATGATCACGTTAACCACCATTTCATTGACAGGACCGTCTCAATGGGCATTCCAGCTCTGCTGAAAATAAACTACTGAGTTAAAGAGACCAACACTATACACAGTATTGAAGTGGTAGTCTCACAAAAGCTGTTCTGAACTTTAAACCTCTACCAAGCCGATAAACTTCAAAAGCTTGCTGCAACTCAGACAGTGAGAAAGCTATTGGTTTACAATGACCACACAGTTTCCAAGCAGCTTGTGAAAGAATGCCCGACAGGATGGCGACTGGCTCCGTTTCAGAGCCAAACACTGATGAAATCGCCAGCGGCTCATAAGAAATGTTTAACTATTGGCAGACAGCTGATAGTGGTTAAACCAAAAGATAACTCACAACAGACGAAGGATTAGCTTCAGAAGATGGGATCCGCATCATATTAATTACTTGGGCCAAGAACGTTAACGTTCTGTCGCCTTAATTGCAGACTACCAAACCGGTTTAAAGGCAGTTTATGCAAGGGACAGAAGTAGAGTATAGAAGGATACTGATAATTCAGATGAGTGGGCAAGCAAAGGGATAATGGTGCATAATATGGGATAATGTGAAGTTGTTCATTTTGGAAGGGAGAACGAAAGAACAGAATGTTATTTAAATTGAAAAGCTGCAACATCAGGACACTGTTTTACATGTGCACAAAGCACAGAATGCAGCAGGTCAAAACAACGCAAGGTGTTATTTCGAGTTTTTCCTTTTACATGATTCATTGGCAGGATGCTACATCGTGGGATGGACAGAATTTATTGCACGTCATTAATTAAGCTTGAGAAGGTGGTGTTGAGCGTTCCTCTTTAACCGCTGCAGTCCTGCTATGCGTTGAACCACCATGCCATAGGGAAGATATTAAACCGTTATGATCCAACAATAATAACTCGCCTTAACAATTTTCGACCCAAATTCATGACCTCGCACTTATTCACGTTAAACTTCATCGACAACATCTTGACCCACTCTCCTCATCTACCTATATTCATTTGTAAGGTTTTTATTTTCTCCTTGCCATTTATCATCCCGTCCATTTTTGTGTTGTCCACTAATTTGCCTATAGACCCTTCTATTTCTGTATTGAAATCGTTAATATAGATTCTAAATAGCTAGGGTCCAAATGAAGGAACGGTACAACTCTACCAATTCAGAAAGTTTAGTGGCTCGGGTAGAAAATTGGAAGTGGTAGTGTTCTCATATATCTGCCTCCCTTGTTTCTCTCGTCCATGTGTTTGGATGGTTCGGTCTGAGAATATTTGGTGAATTTCTGCAGAGTCTTTGTTGAAAGTACACACTGCTGCTGATGAGATTCTGTCGGAGAAGGGAATGGGTGCTTGCAGATATAGTGCCAATTAAGCGTCCTGCTTTCTCCTGATATTTTCAAGCATTTTGCATGATTTGGGGTCTGCATCTATCCAGGCACGTCGGGCGTAATCCATCACATTCCTGCCTTGCGACTTGTAGGTTGTGACAGGCTTTAGGGAATCACGGAGTAAGCTACTTGCCGCTTTTGGATTGCATTCGCTGCTTCTGGCTTTTATTCATCACTAATGGCTTGTTCTTACAGACGTTTTGTTTAAGCGGTCAGCCAACTTCTGGTTCTGGTCAGTGCTAACCTCAGGATGTTGACAGTCAGTGATTCAGTGATGGTAACACCTTTGAGCACAAATTGGCATTGTTTTGGTTGTCTCTGATTGGTGATTTTTGGAAACTGGCATTTGTGTAGTGCAAATGCTACTTATGACATCTCACTCTTAACCCAATTATTTTCTCGACCTTGTTGTATTTGGACTCCTTCAGGATCTGAATGCTGCTCAACATTGTGCATTCATTGGTGAATATTCCCAATGTGACATTGTGCTGCAGGCAAGGACATTGATTACGCACAAGAAGATGGTTGGGCACAAGGCACTATCTTGCGAAATTACTGCATATGTGTTTGGAGCTGAGATGACTGACCTGCAGCAATCACTAACAGTTTCCTCAGTCTCACAAACAACTCTATCCATCAGAGATGTTTCCCTGGATTCCATTTGTTTCCATTTTTGCCAATTCTTCTTGATGAGATACTCAATCGAATGCATCCTTGACATCAAAGGTTGTCACTCTCACCTTCCCTCTGGAAATCAGTTGTCTTGCACGACTTTGAACGAGGCTGTAATGATGCCAACAGCTAAGTGATCCTGGTGGAATCCAAACTCGGCGTCAACAAGCAGTTTGTTGTTGAGCAGGTACTGCCTGTTGGAATATTAATGACACCTTCCATCACGTTACTGATGATCAAAAATAGAATAATGCGACGGTAGTTGGCCACATTGGATTTTCCCTGATTTCTATGATAAAAGAAAGTTACTGGGGTAATTAGGCACATTGTTTGCTCGAAGCTAGCATTCTCATTGTATTGGAATGGCCAGACTCGGAGAGTTGAACGTTCTGGAATGCAATCCGTCATTACTCATGTGCATTCCATTGACGCAGCGTTGATCTCCTGGTTTGATGGCATTGACTGAGTGTGGGATATGCTGGCCCATGAGATTCCAGATTGTGCTGACGTACAGTTATGTTTTGTTGATAACCTAAAGCTCCCCACGGGTACTAAGGCATGAGTTGCTGGATTTGCTCGAATATCGTGACTTTATCACGATGAAAGTGCCACACAACACTCATGCGGCTATTACTTACATTAAGTTCGGATTTCATCTCCACAAAAAGGTGCGGTAGTCACCCTTTCCGATACTAACAAGGACATTTGCAGCTGCAGCTGCCAGGTTGGTGAGTGTGAGGACAAATCAGCATTTACCTGTCTTTTTTCCTCATCATTTGCCATAGACCCAGTCAAATAATTAAACAGTTATGTCCATTTCAACCCTGACGAGCCGCTGCTGGTGAGAGATATTGAAATCCCTCAGCAAAAGTATGTTTCTTTCCTTTGCCAACCGCAGTGCTTTGACCAAGTGTTGTTCTTCATGAATGATTGTGATTGATCAGCTGAGGGACAACAATACATAGTAATTAGCAGACGGTTGCTTTGCTTTGCTCAACTTGAAACCATGAGCTTTTATGCGTTTCGGTGCCAAAGTTGACGACTCACAAGGCATTTCCCGCTCGACTGTTTAACAAAGTGCAGAACTTTTGTTGGGTCTGTGCTACCAGTGAGACAGGACATATTCAGGGATGGTGATGGTGTTATCGGAGACGTTTCCTGTATATAACTATATCAGACTGTTGCTGAAAAGAATCTGTGAGGCAGTTGTCCCAAGTTTGGCACTACTCCTCGGAGAATTTTTCAGGGTCTGTAGGGCAACTTCTGTTTTTGTTTTTACCTGTGCATTTTTAGATGAAAAATGATCCATTAAATTTCAATTGTTTTGGAATTTGTAGCAATTGATACACCTGAATGGCTTGCAAGGCCATTTCAGAGGTCAATTGACAGTTATTCAAATTGCACTGTGTGGAGTTACATTTATGTCACACCAGGTGAGGACGGTTGATTTCCTAGAAGTTAGTGAATCAGATGGTTTGTTTTCAACAATCGACGATGAATTCATAGTCATTATGGGATTCTGAATTCCATGTTTGTTTCTTACTGAATTCAAATTCCACCGTATGCCCAAAACATTATCTTCGTCTCTGGATTCTTAGTTTACCGTTATTCCGACCAGCTCGTTGCTTTTTCCCTGGAGTATAAGAATTGGAAAGTCTTACTGCAAACTTACAGTTTATTGGTGAGGCCATATCTTGAACACTCTGAGCAGTTTTGATACAAACATTTTCAGATTCATGCTATTTCACTGGACAAATAGAAATTAAAACTTTGTGGAATTACTGTGGAAGTGGAAAAGGTGAGATAGATAGAGGGAGAGAGAGAGAGAGAGAGATAGAAAGAGAGAGAGACAGAGATAGAGAGACAGAGAGAGAGAAAGCGACCAGGTCGAGCAGCGAGTTCAAGATGCAGAGATAGAGACAAACAGAGGAGAAAGTAGAGTTAGCTGCAGAAAAAGCGACAGATTCAAAAAGGTGAAAAAAATAAATTGAAAAATCGATAGTACTCTCCAGAATTCAAAGTGATGAACAAACATGTCGTGAATCATGTGTGATGTCAGTGCTTTAATGGGAAAGACAATACAGCTAATTTATGTGCAGTTAGCTCCCAGAGTTAGCTGGAAATTATTGGCTGGTCTGGCCGAGCACTGAGGTGATGGAAGGCAAATCCGGAGGCTTGGTTCCAAGAAATGTTTGAAGTTACAAGACATTCTATTACCCAGAGAGAGACAGCGATCGGGAACTGAGAGGACAATAAGTTCGAATAAGAGTCCAATCGGTGTTATGTTGGTGAATGGTAAACAACAATGCGAAGCCCATAAGTCCACACGACCAAACATAATGTTTTTTTGGCCCATCAACTCTGCTGTGCCATTCGATCATGTCCATTTGAGTATCACTTTCTAGGTTTCTCCACGTAAACGTTGACCCCTCTGTCAATTAAGATCTCATCTGTAACTATCTTAAATACGTGCCCTCCAGAGTCTTCTATGCCAATAAATTGCACCGATTTTCCACACAGCGATTGAAGAACATTCCTCTTACCTCCGTTCTAAAGTGTCTTACCTTTACTCTCAAGCTGTGCCCTCGACTCATTGTCAATGGAAGCATTAACATAACCTGCATTCTGTCCAGGCCGTTCCTTGATCTGTCCGTTTCAGTCCGATCACTCCTCATTACTCTATAATCCACAGAATACAATTCCATTGTCATTAATCTTTCCTCACATGTTATATCTTTCATTTATGGCATTAATCTCGTGTCATCCTCTGGGCCCGTTCCTGATGCATGAGCTCTAAATTACTCACAATACTCTGTGTGGTTTGAACAAAGCCTTAAAAATCATCCGAAGTGCATGCCGACATTTCTCTTCTAGTCCTTTCAAGGTGATTTACAACATTGTATTTGACTTCCTAATTACACATACAATCAGCAATTTTACCTTGAGAGAATCCTGGATGAGGACGTACAAGACTGTTTTATGCCTGATTTCTGAACTTTCTACCAGTTTTGAAAATAGTCCATTCTTCTATTCCTTCTAGGAAAGTGCATGACTTCACACTTTCCCACATTGTGTTTCAGTTCCCAATTCTTAGCCCATTCTCAAAATCTGTGCAAATATTTCGGTGGCCTTCCGGACTTCACAGTACTACAGGTCCCTCCACTTAACTTGTATCATCTGCACTTCAGCCGACTACCCTCAATTCATTCATCCAGATCATCAATAATTAAAGGGAAAAGTTATGGTCCCAATACGATTCCTTGTGGAATACCATCAGTCACTGACCTCCATCCTGAGAAGGACCATTTTTTTGTCATGATTTGGAGATGCCAGTGTTCGACTGGGGTGTACAAAGTTAAAAATAACACAACACCAGGTTATTGTCCAACAGGTTTATTTTGAAGCACTAGCTTTCGGACCGCTGCTCCTTTATAAAGTGATTGTGGAGAATAAGATTGTAAGACACAGAATGTATAGTAAACGTTTACAGCGTGGCGTAACTGTCATCATATATTAAAATAAACTTGGACTTTTTTGTTAATTCGCTCGTCTTTCAGAATTATCATGTTTATTTCAGTTCTTTCACATGTAAACCCGCAAAACTTTTTTTTAATGTTACATTCTTAATTGAACGGCAACAAATGATGTCAGATCAGCCCAGATAATGTACTGAAGGTTTTAGCTTACTGTGAGCTTATCACTGCAACAATGGTCATATTAATTCTAACCTAAAAATATATTTTACAGAATCTTACAGGGATTCATGCAGTTTATAAGCAAAATTAAAATGTAATTCTGAAAGTACAAAGTCAACCCACGAATGTATGTATGTGTGCATTTGGCTATGAGCGCGGAGGGGGTGCTGGAGGGTTATGAGTGTTTGCGAGACGGTGTGTGTGTGTGTCTGTAATTGTGATTGTAAAGTGGTTTACGTCTGTGGGATTTCATGTCTGGGAGTGCATGGGTGCGTGTATTATAAAGGGGCTGAGTGTGGTCGTGTGTGTCTGTCTGTTTCTGTGTTCGTCTGCCTGTGTGTATGTATAGCATGGGCACTCGTAAATACACATGGAATGCTTTCATAAGAACGGAGTACGATGTTCAACTCATCGACCACCAGGTACGACGTCCTACATAGAGGAACTGTAATGACCTCCTCAGGAGACAAACACAAGCTGCAACTGTCAGGGTCCAGTAACACCCAGGAGCAGAAAACTGCGCCATGTTCTTTGCAGTACGCAATACATTATCAATGAGGATGAGCACCTCGCCAAGACCGTCCCCATACCTCTACTTCTCGCGTTTGCACAGCCACCAAACTTCAAACAGGTCTTTGTTCTTATCAATCCGCTCAGCTTTCAGGACAATCCCATAGAACTATGTCACGGTAGATGATTAGATTAGATTAGATGACTTACAGTGTGGAATCAGGCCCTTCGGCCCAACAATTGCACACTGACGCGCCAAAGCACTATCCACCCATACCCCTACACTTACACCTTCACCTAACACTACGGCCAATTCACCTGACCTGCGCATCTTTGAACTGTGGGAGGAAACCGGAGCACCCGGAGGAGTCCCATGCAGACATGGGGAGAATGTGCAAACTTCACACAATCAGTCACCTGAGACGGGAATTGAAACTGGGTCTCTGCCGCTGAGGGGCAGCAGTGCTAACTACTGTGCCACCGTGCTGCCCACATATGCTGCAAGACATATCAGAATGCCCACACAGATACCACCATTACGCGTGTGGGGACCTCTTTCCATGGACATGGCAGGTTATCACGTCACTCATCTAACATTGTCTATCTCATACGCTGCAGGAATGAAACTGTGAGGTATAGTACACTGATGAGACCAAACAAAGGCTACTACTACGTATGAATGTACACAGCAGAGAATTCAACAGAGAGGAGAGTTCCCTCCCAGTCGGAGAATACTTCAGCAGTCTGGGACATTCAACCTCGGAACTTCGGGTGACCATCCTCCAAGGTGGACATCGGGACAGGCAACAACGAAAGGTGGCTGAGCAGAAGCTGACAGCCAAATTTGGTACCAATGGGGATGGCCTCAACCGGGACCTTGGGTTCATGTCACATGACAGGTGCCCCCATTTCACTGTATACACAGACAGACAGACACAGACAGACACACACAAACACATAAATTCAGTTCCCTCTCTCATATACTCACGCATCCACTCCGACACACGCCCTCTCACAATCTTAAACACCTTTACACTCACAATTACACACGAGCACACACTCTCTCACAGACACTCATAGTCAGCCCCAGCCTTCACCCCACAAACAGCTGCATGCACATATACAAATATAAGTTTGTGGCGTGAATTTGTGCTTTGCAGAATTACATTTTATTTTGTTTTAAAACTGCATGAATCCATGTAAAATTCTGGAAATCCGTTATTTTTCGATTCGAGACAGACTCACAGGGAGCTAATACCTTCGAAACATTATCTGGGCCAACATGACACCAGTTGTTAATGTACCCTTGGGAAGGTAACTTAAAAAAAAAGTTTTGCGATTTACCCATGAAAGAACTGAAACCGACATGTTCATTTTAAAAGATGAGAGACTTAATAAATATTCCAGGTCTTCTTCAACATATAATTTCAGTTACATCACACTGAAAGTTTTTGCTGTAAATTCTATGTCTTGCAATCTTATTCTCCACAACCATCTGAAGAAGGATCAGCACAACCAGAGCTAGCGCTTCTAAATCAGCCTGTCAGACGATAACTTGGTGTTGTGTGATTTGTACATTCTTATCTCCATTCTCTGACTTCTGAGAGACAGCCAGTCATGTGTCCATGTTAGTAACACCATATTAGTCAGCAGCCTCCTTTGTAACACTTTATAAAATGTAGTCCCATAAGTCCAGATAGCTCATGTTTATTGCCACTCCTTGATATAACCTGCTTGTTGCCATTTTAACGAATTCTAACAGTTTTGATTAGCATGACTTTGCTTTGATGAAACCATTGTTAATAATGCCATATTTTACTAAGCACTTCCAAGTAATCAGAAATCTCATCCTTCACAATGAACTGCAAAATGTTAACAATGACTACAGTTGTCTAATTGGCCTGTAATTTCCCATCTTTGGCCGAAGTCTATTCTTCGATGTGGTTGGGGCGAATTACATTCGCAGTTTTTCAGACTTCTGAGATCTTCCCTGACCGAAGTGAAACCAAACGTTTCTCTTCTGTATGGTCCACTATCTCCTCAGTTATCTCTGCCAGAACTTGAAGGTGCAGCCCATCTGATTGAGTTGATGTATTAACGTTCAGACCATTCAGTTGTTCTGGCCTCTTCTCCAATATAAAGGGCGCCGTACTCATTTCTGACCATTAGGCCTCTCGATTCCTTTGAATATTATTTGCGATTCTCACCGTGAAGACTGACAGAAACTACTCATTAACTTCTTCAGCCTTTTTTTTGCGCTCCACCACCAGTTTTCCAGTATCGTATTCCAGCTTTTGCCAATCATTTTCTTTCCTTTAATATTGATAGCAACTCCTGCAATCTTCCTTCATATTATAGTCTTGCTTACACGTATTCAATTTTCCACCATACTATTTCTTTGTTCATTGTCCTATGTTAATCTTTGTCGGCTTCCCATTCTGCTGGTTTCCTACTCCACTTTGTCAAATGATATTATTTTTTTCCTTTACTTTTCTGCTGTCCCTGACTTCCATGGTCAGCCATAGTTGTGCCTATCTAACAGACTATTACAAGTCTCTCATGTATCTGAATCTACCATCAACGTTGGCAGTGCATTCCACGCACTGACTACACTCTGTGAAAAGAATCGACCTTTGGTGTCTACTCTGAACCTTCTTTCAATCACCTTAAAATTAAAACCACTTGCGATAAGTATTTCTGCACTGTGAATATATCTCTGCCTATTCACGCTATCTATGATTCTCACCATTCTGTCCGCCTCTACCAAATCAACTCTCATCTTTCTTTATTCCAATGAGAAAAGTCATAACTCACTCAAACGTTCTTCATAAGACATGCCATGCAGTCTCGGCATCATCCTGGTAAAACTCCTCTGCGGTCTCTCTGAAGCTTCCACATTTTTCCTGTAATGAAGAGACCAGAACTGACCACAATATTCCAAGTGTGGTATTCCTTGTGTACTGTACAGTTAGAGCATAAACGCAAGTCTGTTAAACACAATACCGATAATGAAAGAAAGTAAACAATGTGCCTTCTGAACAAGGCCATCAACAAGGGTGGCAACTTTGAACGATCCATGAACGTGGACACCAAAATCTCTATTTCCCCCCATACTGCCATTTTCCTGCCTTCAACTCCGTATTTTGCATTAAAATTCGAACTTCCAAAATGAAAGACTTCACACTTTTACAGCTTGAAGTCAATCTGTCATTTCTTATCCCCGGTCTGTATCAAGTCAATGTCCTGTTAGACCTAACAAATATCGCTCCTCACGATCCACCAATCATCATGCCATCGGTAGAATTACTCGCCACATCCTTCCAGTTCGTCATTCATGTATAAACATCACAAAGGTCAGAGGACATTGGTCAGAACCCGATGGAACACGTATGGTCTCTGAGCTCCAGTCTGAATGATTTCCATAACAACCACACTCTATCATCTATGGGTCAGTCAAGCCTGTATCCAGACAGCCATACTTACTTGTATCTCACGACTCCTCACCATCTGAATGAGCCTACCATGGGAAAACATATCAATAGTATCACTAAAATCAATTTGCACCACATCGACTACTCCATGTTCATCAGTGTGTTTTGTCACATCCACACAGAATTCACTAAGGCTTATGAGACATGATCTGTCCCTCACAAAACCTACTGACGATGTCTCATCAAACTGTGGGTTTCCAAGTGATTATACATCTTTTCTCACAGAATACACTCCAACATTTCACCCACTGGAGACATAATTCTCAAGATTATCCATATTCCATTTCTTAAACAAAGGTATGATTTTTTTTCAGCTTCTACTGATCTGGCACAACTCCAGGGAATTGTAAGGAAGATCATCGCTAACGGCGCAACAATCTCGACGCTTTCTTCCGGTAGTAACCTTTGGGTTTATCCCAACTGGCCCAGGGAACTCCACACTGCTAATTTATTTTATTCTTTTCCTTATTTTAAATTTATCAGCCCATCCTCACTCATATTATCAACTTGTTCGAGCATATTAGCCTGTTCCACGCTGTTCTCAATAAAAATCAAGCTCCGTATGGATACTGAATACTGAAGAAAAATATTCATTAAGTACCTCCCCTACCTCCTCCAACTACAGGCACAAGTTTCCTCCACTGACCGTGTTTGGTCCTGTACTCACTGCGGGCATTTTCCTGCTTCTCACATACATATATAATGCCTTAGGGAATTTCCCAATGCTTCCCACTAAAGCTTTTTTATGTAACTTCTAATGTTCTTGAGTCCAGTTTTAAGTTCATTTTTGGCTGCCTTGCGACCCTTGATAGACCTGCCTGATCCTTAAATTCTTATACTTTTGGCTGGATTCTTCTAAATGAAGCGCACTACCTGCCTCACTTGCAGCCACTCTTTGCTGTTCCTGGCCAGCGTCAGAGTTTGGGAAATTTCATTGACCAGGTATGACTGCCTCCTGAAACAAAGTATCCAGGTGTTTCTTCAGATCACGGATATGCTGCAGCGTTTGAAACTCAAACTCCAGTTTATCAAATGAACCAGACTTCTTCAAACAACGAACAATTTTGCAGACGTGGTCAATGCAAATCGAAATGTGATCAGCCATCTCCTACATCACTCAGTGACAGCACATGGCCTGCGCAGCCGTCTCTACTTAGTTAATTAAATTGGTAATTAGTTAACCATCGATTAACTTCTTTTTCTCGATTTGGAATGTTTTATTTGTTCAAATCTCGGACAGACTTCCGATCAGCCAATCAGGTCAGATCTCTCTTGTAATGAGCTGAAAGCTCAGTCAATCATGCCATTCACTGTTGAAAGCAGACATGTAAAAGGCAAGTAAGGTCCCATCAAAACCATCGAGAAAAGACTAACGATGGTTTCGGCTTAATCTCCCATTCACTTTCAAAGTAACGAACGCATCATTCCCTGCAAAATGTCAATGAGTTTAAACACAGACTGCATCTCGTTTTCTCCATGTCAATGTTGGCTCCAGCAAACAGCAATCATTCTTAATTCTGAAAAAAAACGAACAATTGACAAACTTTATAATGTTGGCTTTATGCTTCCTAAGTCTGATGAGGAGAGTTAATGTATGAACCCAGTCCTCCTGGATTAAAGATTGGTGCACTTCCTTTGCATCACAGCATCCCTCAGGCTCTTGCCTGTTACTGTGATATCTTTAAGAGCAACACGGTGATGACGATGAATTGGAGACGATTTTCTCCTCAATGATAAGATCAAGCTAAAAGACTGGATATGGAAACAATTGACAGAAACTCTTCCGTTTCAGGATTTGGTTCTCCCACCTTGTTCTTGGATGTTAGAAGCATCCTGAAGAAATTTGGCTAACTTGAGACATTTGGTTGGTTCCTTGGAGTTCGATGTTGTGGCCATCTCGGAGACATGGATAGAGCTGGGACAGGAATGCTACATAGTGCGTGGTTCACACGTTTCAGTGAACCAGCAAAAGTGGTAAAAGAGGGGCGGTGTGGCATTGTTAGTCAAGGACAGTTTTACTGAGACAGAAAGGATGGTGATGAGGACTCATCTATTGAGGTAGTATGGGCTGAGTTTAGGAACAGAAAAGGAGTGGTCACCTTATTGGTGTTTTGTGTAGCTGTAAAATGAGTTCCAGAGATGCAGAGGGAAGCAGAACGAAGACGATTCTTGATTGCAGCGAAAGTAAAAGGGTAGTTGTTATGGGAGCACATAAATTTCCCAACATTGACTGGAACTACTATCGTTCGACGACTTGAGATGGGTCAGGTTTTGTACTCTTGGGTGTTTTCTGTCGGCCTCGGAAAAGTTTCAGATATGGAGCAGAAAGGATTGCAAAATGTAGTCTGGGCAGGAGCGAAAATAACAGAGTAATTGTCATGAGAGACTACCGTTTACCAAATATTGACCGGAAACGCTTTAGTTGGAGTACTTTTAATGGGTCAGTTTTTTTTTCGTAATTTTAACCGGAGGGTTTAATGACGCAGCCAACAAAAGGCTGGTTTTGATACTGGGTAATGAATCAGGCCGGGTGTTAGATATGAGGTATGGTGAGCACTTTGGTGTAAGTGACCACATTTCATTGACGTTTACTTTAAGGATGGAAAGGGACAGATACGTACTGCAAAGCAATAGTTATAGCTTTGGTAAAAGGAACTATGATGTGTTGAGGCAAGGTTTAGTGACTATATGATGGGGAAATAAACTGCAGGGATAGGCACAATTGAAATGTTGAGCTTATTCAAGGAAAAGCAATAGCAAGACCTTGATAAGTATGCATCGGTCAGGTGTGGAGGAAGTGGTTAAGTGAGGAAACTGTGGCTTACTAAAGAAGTTGAATCTCTGTCAAGTGTAAAAATGAGACACATTAAAGATGAGACGTGAAGGCTTAGTTAGGACACTTGAGAGTTACAAGTTAGCATGCAGTGACCTGAAGAGAATCTAACTCGAACCAGGAAGGACTTGAGAAATTTTCGGTCGACAAAATCAATGGAAATCACAAAACTTTCTGTTGGTATATCAGTAATAAAATAATGACAAGGTCAGATTAGGGCCAATCAAGTAAAATAGTGGGAAGTTTTGGATGGAGTCTGAACAGATAGAAAAAAGAGCGAAATGACTGTTTTGTCATGATTCACACGGAATAATGCAATGCTGTCGAGGGGAACACTGAGATACAAGGTACAAAATAGATAGACTTTTCCTGAGCCTTGGAGTTAGCCTAATGGGCTGTACTTTTCCAGCGCCACACTTCTCGACTCTAACCTTCAGCATTTCCAGCCATGGCCTTAACTCAGGTTGATCGGGTTGTTAAAGAAAACGTTTAGTTTTTCAGATTTTATTCGCAGACGATTTGAGTTTTGGAGCTATGTGTTGTTGTTTCAGCTGTACACAACACTGTACGGCCATATTATCGGAAGTATGTGAAGCTTTGGAAAGGGGTGCAGAGGATATTTAGCAGGATGTTGCCTAATATCTTAATAAAGTCTTATAAGAAAAGGGTGAGACGTGAGGCTGTTTTTCTTCGCGAGAAGGGGGAAAAGAAGTAACTTCATAGAGTCATACAAGATGATCAGAGCATTAGATAGAGTGAGAGCCTTTTTTTCGTTGAATGGTGATAGCTAGCAAGAAGTGAGATAGCTTTAAATTGAGGTGTGATAGATGTAGGATAGTTGTGACAGGTAGTTTATTTACTCAGAGAGTAGCAAGGACGTGGAAAGACCTGCCTGCAACAGTAGTGAACTCGGCAATATTATGTGGATTGAAATGGTAATTAGATAATCACATGAATGATCGTGAAATAGTGAAGTTCGATGGGCTTTCGAATGGTTTCACTGGCCAGCACAACATCGATGGACGAAGGGCCTGTACTGCACTGTAATTGTCAATGTTCAATATTGAATATTCTACGTTATACATTCAGTGATGTGTGGGGTACTAATCTCGGATCATTTTGGATAGTTAGTCGGTTTGTTAAACATTCATCTCGAAAAAGGACCTTGCCGGTTACAAGGCTCTATTTAATGGTTCAGCGCTCAAGAAAAGCTATATTGTTTTAATGCAAAGACGAAAAATGATGCAGTACTTCACATGTGCTCATGTTTTAAATGCACGGGTTGCAGAATTGAATGTGCACGTCTCCCACAATAGCCATTGTCTGCCTGTACACAATACACTGTTTCCAATGTGCTAAGCATGCAAATTTCTGTTGTCCCGCACGAGAATTGTATTACTGCAGACAATATACATTTTGCACACCTCTGAGTGTTCATATATTAGTTATCTCACACTACATATAGAACTACTGTAGATATTTTATTTATATAGGCAATAAAAATGTTGCATATTTCTGTGCTTCCAAACATTAGCTGGCCTCCACAGTAGTCGTTCCACTGATAGACACCATTCAGCAGCTGAATATTAGCTAATGCCCCAGTATCTGATTTCTCACTGTGTTGAATTAATATTCGTGAAGTTTTTATCTCTTTGCGCATGAGGGGGTATCTCACTGTAACTGTGTGTATGTTTGTGTTGTGTGTGTGTGTGTGTGTGTCTGCATGCAGATGTGTCAGTCAGTGAGTGCAGTCGTGCTTATGTATCTGCTGATATTACTGCCTGTTTGTATGTGTGTCAATTGAGTTGGGTTTGTGTTTATGTGAACGTGAGTGCATATACCTGTGTTAGTTTGTGTGTGTGTTACTGTTTGACTCCACAGTGCATATCATGGATTCTATCTGTGTTGTGGTTTCATCAAGTGTTAATGCCAGAATTATCTCTGTCATCAATGTTGTTTAATCATGTGGATCGCTCAGTGGAGGATGAAATCTAGCCTGTTTAAACACCTTGGATTCTTGGGGATGGTGCATCTAGGCATTTCTGATGAACGAACAAAACCAATCCTTTCACTAACTCATGATTCCATCTACATTGAAACAGCGTTCACAAACGTTCTGCAGGACAGATTGAGTGTAAAAAAATCCGAGGCGAGAAAGTTTTGTTCCTTTGGCATTCGGCTCACAAAAGCTTAAAATCCATCACTTGATACTGTGACGATACTGCCTCTTTCACAAGTTGAATTTGTCATTTATTTTTACGTCAAGAGGGTGTCATAAAGGCAGTGGAGCTGGTTGTCATGAATTGGTTACTTTAAAAGAACGGCAGTAGAATTCCCAGTCCTCAGGTTGTGATAGTTCGGACGAGGGGACACTGCTTTAAATTGAGAGATGATCGATATTGGAAAGATGTCAGTGTTGTTTCTTTACTCAGAAAGTAATAGCGATGTGGAGCACACTGCCTACAACAGTAGGAGTCTCGCCGACTTTAAGGACATTTACATAGTCGTTGTAAAATCATATAGGTGAAATGGAATAGTATAAGATAGACAGGCTTCAGATTAGTTCCACCGGTCGACGCAACATTGAGGGCCAAAAGGCCTGGACAGAACTGCAATGCTCTATTTTCTATGTTCCGTGTTCTGTGATGTCTTCGTGATGAAATGGAGTCCATCACATGTTCAGACAATCGAGTAATGAGTGGAAGTTCATCAGTTAGATACCAGTGCGTTATCGGAAGAAGTCGTTTTGGATAGTGCACGGACTCCAAATAGCAGGTCATTTACGGGTTCAAAAATCTTAAGATAAAATGATTTAAGATAAAATCATTTTTACTGGCACAGACTGTTCAAGGATTTTGCCAGACATGTCACTTATATCAGTTAATTGAAAACCGCAGAGAGTAATGAAGCTTGCGCTTTGACTACTCATTCCTGTATTTCAATAATATTTCACAAGTGTCTTAATTGATTGCGTAGGACTCCTCCCTGAATTAGAAAGTGGAAAATCAGTATTTTTTAAGAATATGGTATTTGTCCACTAGATTTAAAGAGGCTTTTCCATGCAAAATCACAGCTCAAAATATTGCTTCGGAGTTATTCTTTTCAAACACAGTAATGATTATCCACGACGAATCAGTCCGATCTGGAGAGAAACGTGCATCAGAACTATTCAAGGATGTTATGGACATTTTCCAAATAAAATAATCCAAACCATTGCGTTCGATCCAAGTTGTAGGAAGAGCGACAAATGTACTGGGACTGAGAGAAGCAGCCACATTGAAAAATGCGTTTCTTGTTTCAACCGTGGTCTTGTCAGAACATTTTCTCTGATACAACTCCTGCCTGCAATACCTTCTGCTTGCATTATACATTGACATGATGTATGGTCGTGGGATGTTACAGAGAATGGAATAGTTTTGTTAAGTTGCGATATTGTGTTAATTAAGTTTTCAGTAAGTTATACGAAATCATGTTTTCTTGTGTTCGTGTTTCATTCATAGTGATTTAATAAATTCTGTTTTGTTTAAACCTCTGTGGTTTGACCAGCTGCATCAGTGCTAGATAATCCGCTCTGCATCTATATTTACGAAAAAAATAAGGTTAGTGTGTAGTCTACTTTCTTAAATATTTTGACAAGTTCTGGCGTGGTCCATAATAATATTGACAGCAGTTACTAATGACATGCAGGCATTGCTGCCAGAAGCAACATTCGTATCCCATCCCTTTCTGCCCTGCGGGCACTTAGAAATGAGTCACATGACAAATGAAAAATTTGATCAGATACGGACCATTGGTTTTCTTCCCGAAAGAATGACAGTAAGTAGATGTTTCCTCTTTTCATTAAACTATTTGAATATGATAACCATTATAAGATTCAATGGTGAATCCACAGAATATGGATTTGCTGGTCGTGTATTGAGAGGGCAGTGAAAGTCCGAGCCATCTATCACCCAGTCATCATACATTTAGTGATCCCTAGGAGTCATGTCTCATGAATAAACAATTCACATCATTTCTGAAACGGTTTATGATTTGTTTGGAATAAATAAAATGGTCTTCCAAACCATCACATGAGAATGGATAAACACTCATAACCTATCCTTGATCAAATCTTAACGGTAGTGCATAGATTGCCTCTTCGGGGATATCCTGCATCTATTGCTTACAGTTCTCTCATCAGTGACCAAAAGAACATTTGTTCAAATCAAATGTGTTGATATCTCATTGGGATAGGTGTGCATGATTTGCTTTGTTGGGCGTTGGGGGAAGTGATTGGGAGATGGCAATTATCAGATATGGTCACCTCTGTCAAGATCTATCTCCCAGCTTCATGGCATCGCAGTTTAACGTCAATACTCAATGCAACTCCACCACCTCGCTGGAGTATGAGCAAGGAGATAATAGGCAGCAGATTCACGACCCACCAACGCTTCCATCTGGAAGGACAAAGTCGTTACATGTATGGGACCATGATACCCGGGAAATTCTTCTTGAAGCAATTTGCTGATCTCACCTGGAAATACGTCGGCAGTTTCTGCACTTTCGCTGGGTTACAAATTCGGGAATTCTCGCCCTCACAGTTTGTTGTGGGTCTGCCTGCAGCGGTTCAAAAAGGATCACGGCCTCAGCAAAACAGGTGGCTCCAAAAATAACGAAACAGGATTAGATTAGATTCCCTACAGTGTGGAAACAGGCCCTTCGGCCCAACAAGTCCACACCGACCCGCCGAAGCGCAACCCACCCATACCCCTACATATACCCCTTACCTAACACTACGGGCAATTTAGCATGGCAAATTCACCTGACCCGCACATCTTTGGACTGTGGGAGGAAACCGGAGCACCTGGAGGAAACCCACGCAGACACGAGGAGAACGTGCAAACTCCACACAGTCAGTCGCCTGAGGCGGGAATTGAACCCAGGTCTCTGGCGCTGTGAGGCAGCAGTGCTAACCACTGTGCCACCGTGCCGCCCTGGATGTACGGGCAAAGTGCCACAAATAAACAGGAATAAAGGGTTCGTAAGGACAGTGGTGCTGTGGCTTCAGAGGAGTGATTTTATTTGGAATGACATCGAGTCATAGAGTTATAGAGCTGTACAGCGTTGAATCAGTCCCTTCAGTCCAATACGTTCCTACTGATCAGATATCCATAATTAACCTTGAGCCAGTTGCCAATATTTGGCCCCTTTACTTCCAAACACTTCCTATTCATACAACCATACAGATGCCTTTTAAATGCTGTACATCTGCTAGCCTTAACCTCTTTCCCTGGCAGTCCATAAACACAGAACCCTCTGTGTAAAAATGTTGTCATTACGTGCCCTTTTAAATATTTACGCTCCCATCATAAATCTATGCTGTGTAGTTGTGGAATACGAATATTCCAGGAGTGATACAGCTGTTCCCACTCCATTTTGAGATTGTTCTGCACTCTCTCCAAGACAGATTGATCCTGGCACGAGGGACGCAATGCACTAGTCTGACCTCTGGCTTTCGGCTCTTAAACGTCTGTGTGCACCTCTGACTGGAAAAACACTTGTCGCAATTCATCCATCGTCTTGAACCTGGCTTACCTGTCGTTACTGTCGAGCCGGACAGAGTTCCAAACCTTTCGCAGTATACGCTACAGTCCCCAGAGAGTCCATTACTTCATTTATTTGTCAAAACAGGATGCTTGTCTGATATGACGATAGCCTCAGTAGACTCTTTCACTGCCTGCTTAGTTCTCCTATCTTCCCTGAAACTAAACATTGTACCTGATTGTACGTGCGGTTTTTCTCCCTTCGTGAAATTGTCATACATCACATACCCGGCTGCTCTGAACTCCACACGGTCTCTACGTGCAACTGGAATCGATCAGACTGGACATATTGGGCCAAATAGCCTCTTTCTACATGTAAGAATTGTATGATAAACCATTCTTGTTATATTGTCTCAAATTTGGGAGCAGCAAGACAGAATCACAGCGCATGACCTTAGGGAGACTTCCTTTATCTTTTCGATTAGCAACGCAGGAAGTGGGAGCTCATGTCCTGAATGAAAGGGTGCAGTGAATACCATGTATGAATGTGAAATAATCTGGCTGTGACGCATCATTTGAATGCAACTCCTTGAAGAAACGCTTGTTCAGAACTTCAACGGTCGCGTCTTCTTCAGAAAGCTCTTTACGTTGTTTATTACATATGAAAACGTGCAATTGGATTGTGGGTCAGGCATAAATGACAGACACTTTTGTAAGTTGGTCAATGTTGTTGTGATTATAGGAGGTGGAATTCAGCAAAGTTGTGAGGTAGAGTTTCTGTAGGAAACAGGCGACAGAAAAGGAGAATTCTGAATATTCTGTATAGAGGTTGAAAGGCAGGGTTCATCAAAGACAGGGGATATACTTGGAATTCAGTACACATTGGAATCGCTTACTAAAAATTAGTAGAGAACTGATATGCCAGAGGTAATGGACAAAAGGAATTATGCTGAAGAATTATTTGGGTAGAGACAAACAAACTGCAGATGCTGGAAATCAAAGTAGAGTGGCAAGAAGCAGGGAAAGCCCAGCAAGCCAGGCAGCAACAGGAGGTGGAGAATTCCACATTTCGGTTCTAAAGCGGGTGTGGGTCGTGGATGCTGAAGATAAAGCTCTTTTATCTCCTCCTCCCCTCACACCTACCCCAAGTCCTGCAGAAGAATTAAACCGGGAAAGTCGAATTTCCACCTCCAGATGTTTCCTGGCTTGTTTTGTTCTTCCAACCTCCTGCCTGTCTATTATGCAGAATTTATGACGATGACCGCTTCAATTGTTCATCCTATCAACGATTTATGAGATAATATTACTCAGCTGACAGTTGCAGCTCATTATTCATTCCAGACAAAAATGATGTGTAACTGATAGAAGACATCTTGTGTGACATTCATTTTCTGAGCAGATTCGTTGGCTAGAAGCGGAAATAAAATCAGCCAGAAACAATGGAATGCAGTGATACAATCATAGAGTCCTACACACAGAGACTGTCAGTTATAGCCAAACTGGTCCATTCCGTTCAAAATTTCCATTATCGTTAAACTCATTTCCATGTACTTGTCTCATTGTCAAATAAATATTTCCCATCCGTGTATTTCTTCAAGTGTCTTTTAAGTGGTGTTAATGTAGTCACCTCAAACACTTCCATTGGTTGGTCATTCCACATATGGTCCACAATCTGTGTAAAAAACAGTGGCCATACAGGTTCCCTTTTGTTCTTTCCCCTCTTACCTTAAACTGAATACTTGTAAATTTCATCCAGTTTAATAAAATTTCTTCCGAGAGAAAGGTGGTCAATACTGAATTAAATACTCGATGGGGCCGTCTCCAAAGTACTGTATAACTGGAATGTTTCTTCCAACATCACGACTGAATGTCTTGACTGGTAAAGGTCAGTTTGCCAAAAGCCGTCTGCAACGCCATCTCTACCTGCGAATTCACTCTCAGAAAAACGTACAACTGAACTCCAAGCTCACTCTGTTCTACTATAACCATGAAGCTCCCGACTTGATTTGACGATCGAAAATGCAGGTCCACACGCTTATTGATATTACATTCCATTTGCCATTTCTCGTCCTACTAATACAGCTGCATTTCATGGTCCATGATAACTCCTATTTTCGTGTCAACTGCAACTTATTAAACATGGCTTGGATATCCTCATCCAAATCGTTGTTGTTTACAGAGTAAACACAGAAGAGAAATATTCATTCATGACCTCACCCATATCATGCAGTTCTGCATACATATGTACATTGCGGTTCTGAAGCCATCCTGTTGTCTCTCGAGCTGTTCCTTTGCATTTAATATACTTAATGCACCTCTTGAGATTCACCTGAATCCTATCATCCACGGTTGACATGTGCCTCATTTTCGCCCTCCTAAACTACCGTGCCCCCGATAGAGCATCAGATTCATTTGATCCCAGCTGTTTGTAACTGAACCATACTTCCTTCCTTTTTCTCATTCAAGTCTCAACATCTCTTGTCATCCAGTGTTCTTTATTCCTGTCAATCTTGTCTTTCATTCTTACAGGAACGAATAGATATGTAACTCGAGCTGTCTGACTTTTACAGTCATCCTGTTTTCCAGAGGCCCACTTCCCTGAAAGCAACACATTGCATTCAAGCCGTGCAAGCTCCAAGCCAATTCCATCAAAATTTGCCTGTCCCTGTTTTTGTACTTGAGTCTGTGGGCCGGCTTTGATCAAAACTTCGAATATTTTAAAATAATAGAACTATGGTCCCTGGTACCAGAGCACCTCTTCATCACCTGTACTAACCCATTTCTCAATAGTAGATCAGGTTTTGCCCATTCACAAATTGGAGACCTTAAATATTGCTTGTGAAAACTTTCCTGACAGCAGTTAGCAAGTTTCACCCCATCTAAGCCATGAATTCTCTGGCAGTCCAAGTCTATATTAGGAAAATTAAAATCCTCTCCTATGAGAGCCCCTCTCTCCTGCAAGTGTCCCCGATCTCCTCAGATATTTGTGCCTGTAAGTACCGGTGACTATTTCATTGTTAACGTGAATGCCGTCAAAGGGAATTGGATGCAATGAAATAAAAATACGGAGTGAAAGAGAGCAACAGAAAAAATCCAGAAAGAGAGAGTGGAGACAAATAAATAAAACACAAAAAAGTACGAAAGGAAGCAAGGAAGACAGGACGAAGAAAGAAAGAAATAAAAATGGAAGAAATAAATAAAGACAGAAAAAAGTGAAAGCAAGTTAGGAAGGAAGAAAGAATGACAGAATAAATAAATAAGTAATTACAAGATGGAAGGATGAAAGGAAGAAAGGTTGGAAGGAAGAAAGGGAGAACGACGGGGAAAGAGAAAGAAAGAGAGAACGAATGAGCGAAGGAAAGAACGGAAATAAGAAAGAAAACAGAAAGAAAGAGAGGAAGAAAAAAGCAAGAAGAAACGTTAAAAAAGAACGGAAGGAAGGAAGGAAGAAAAGAAGCAAGGATGGAAAGAAGAAGGAAAGAAAGAAAGAAAAAAGAAAGAAAGTAGAAAGAAAGAAAGAAAAAAAGAAAAGCAGAAAGAAAGAATGAATGAAAGAAAGAATAAAAGAAGAAGAAAAGCAACAAAGAAAGAAAGAAAATGAACAGGGAAACAACGAATCGATTTAGAAGAGGGAGAGAGTGATAGAGTATGACGAGCACAGAAACATGCTGTTTGGGAAACTTCCATAGAAAAATATCACCAAGTGATCGCACTGTCGACAGATGAGTCACTAATATTTGTAACCTTTCCACACACATCCTGTTTCATTAAAAAGTACGGGATAAATGCACAAGGATTCAGTGCTCTACCTTCATTGATCAGAGCATGGAGTATAGGAATTGTGATATTATATTATAAGATGAAAGTGATGACTGCAGATTCTGGAAATCAAAGTCGACAGTGTGGTGCTGTAACAGCACAGCAGGTCATGAAGCATCCAAGGAACAGGAAAATCTCAACAAAAGCGCTTCATCAGCATCCTGAATTTCGTAAAGCCACATTTGGAGTACTGTGCATGATTCATTACTTACTGCTCTTGGAACAGTGCTATCAAGCTGAAATGGTAAAGAAAAAATAAAAGGTTCTTAACGAAACTGGACAGATTAATTTTAAAAGAAAAGGCTGAACAGGCTGCCACTGTTTTTTTCCTCTGCTGCACAGAAGGCAGCAGAAAGGTTGGAAGGAAGAAAGGGAGAACGACGGGGATAGAGAAAGAAAGAGAGAACGAATGAGAGAAGGAAAGAACAGAAAAAAAGAAAGAAAGGAAGAAAAAAGGAAGAAGAAAAGTAAAAGAAACGCAAGGAAGAAAGGAAGGAAGAAGTACACACTCAGGAAATCCTAATGGACAGAGGCAGGGTTAAAGCCAAAGTACTTTCTCGCGAGTAGAGGAGTCCACAGTCGAGGACAAGAAGCTGAAGGGAAAGGACTTTAGAAAAACCTAATAAGCAAACTTGTTTTAAACAGATGCCAGAGTTGTGTCGAGCAAGCTGCCAGATGATTTAATTCGGTGAGAACAACGACAAGTAAAAGCCATTTGGACAGGTACACCGGTGAGTCTTTAGAGAGATAATGTTCTGAAGCAGGAAAATGGGACTATGAGTTTCACACAAATGGATGATTTCGGTTCAACAGTCTGTTTCTGTGGTGTGGTTGTGTGACACTAAGATGATGGACGATGTCTGAGGTTGGCACTTCAATGCAGGGACTCAGCATCATCGGCTATGCGCCATGTACTGCTGTTCCTGTCCAGAGGATGATGTACCGCAGACTCCTGCGATACCAGTATAATAATGTGATTGCTTTCAGTCAATTAACATCAAATGTGAGAGCATTGAGAAGCTGCTGGAGACACTGACAATAAAGTTTGCCATCACTCTCACAGTATCATGTATCAACGACGCAAAGCTGTTGCATGTAAGATGGAAAGCACACACTTCATACACCACGCATCACTGGCAGCGACATGACAATCTGGGAATTATACTGCATGTGGCCTCTTTTGAGTAACACAAGGCAAAATACAAGCGCAAATGAGGGCAAGAATAACAAGATTTGGCAGGCAAATGCTTGGCTGAAGAGTTGATGCGGAGTGCGAGACAGGATTTCAGATTTGTGCAATATTAGGTTCTCTTCTGAGCAAACTTTGAAATGTACGAAAGAGTTGGGTTACACCTGAACTCGAAGGGGACGACTATCCTTGCTGGGAGGTTAGCTAGAGCTGCTGGGGAAGCTTGAAACGGGGTTGGCCGGGGCTAGGGTGTTTGTGAAACGTAGCATCAGGTGAGAAGATTCCTCGCTTGATTGGATGGCAGATGTAACAATCGGAACGACTTTGAGGAACGTTTGCCGAAAATGGATAAACTATGTGAGTCCACGCAGAAAGGCAGACGAAATCAATGCTGAGACCAAAGCAAAAGTAAGAAAAGAAACAAAAGTAAAATTGGGCGTCTGAAATAGTTCCAAATAAAGGAAGATGGCTAGATTTGATAGCAACAATGAGTAAAACGGCATCATTCACAATGCCTGTAGTATTAACATAAATTCAATAAACTTGTGCGAGTCGGCACAAAGAATTACCATTACAGAATCTTGGTTGCACCAAGGTGATGGCTGGGAACGAAATACCCCAGGGTATCTTGTAAAAAGCAAGGACAGGCAGAACGATGTGAGGTGGTGTCACACTCTTAATTAAGGATGGGATTCGGGCAAAAGGGAGAGACGACACAGATGTAATGAAAAATATGTTGAATCCATTTGGGTGGAGATCAGGAATACTCAGGGATTGAAGTCATCTTCGGAGAATTCTGACGGCGACCCAATAATAATTGATTAATGGCACAGGCAATCAATCAAGAAGTAACTGACTCAAATATGAATGGAACGGCAGCAGTCATGCGGGTGTTCAACATGTACACTGATTGGCCAAATCAAGTCTGTCGAGGCAGTATTAAGATCAGTGAAATTAACACATCCATGATAACAATCTTGAACAGCACGTTACCGAACTGACAAGAGAGCATGAAATCTTAGATCTGGTCTTCTGTAATCAGACAGGAAAACAGAATGATATTTTATTTGGGAATTCTCTCGGAAAAGGTGCGCACAATATGGTCGAACTTCCGACACAAATGAACACTGAAACAATATCACTAAAAACCAGGGTGTTGTGCTTAACGAAGAGATAATATAATGGGATGAGGAAGGAGCTGGTTAAATTGCACGAGGGACACGTTATGTTGTAGTCGATTTGAGTAACAGTTGAGGGAATACAATAAGATCTTTTCACAGCGCTGAAGGCAAGTATACTCCTGTTAGAAACAAGGACAGCAAGGTGGGGGGGATGGGTCAGCATTGGATTGTTGAGTACAGATAAATTCCCTGGGCCAGAAGGCATAGAGAAATGTTTCCTACGGAATGTAAGGAAAGACCGTGTTGCACATTTGGTGAATGTCTTTGCGTCCCCACAATACACCAGAAGTTTGGAGGACGGAAAATTATATTCTCTTGTTCAAGTAAGTGGTTATGGATAACATTGTGTATTGCAGGCCAGCCTGCCTTTCATGTCTGCTGGGAAAATTATAGGAGAGGATTTGAGAGGCAGGATTTATGAATATTTGGAACAACTTAGCTTTATTACACATAGTTTGCATGCCCTTGTGACGGGCACGTCATTCCTCGCAAGAATATTCAATTCTTTGAGCATGCAATAAAACACAATGACGAAGGTCGAGCAGTGTCGGTGATGCATGTGCAATTCAGCCAGACGGTTGATGAGGTTCCACATGGTAGGCTCATTGAGAAATTTTGGAGACAAGGGATACAGGGAAATCTAGCTGTCTGGGTGCAAAATTGACCAGGTCATAGAAGACAGCCATTCGTCATGTTCTATGGCTGTTGAGTATTCAGCCGTGTGCACGGTGATCTTTAATGTTTCAAAGAGATCGGTTCTGGGACCTCTGTTTTTATTCTGATTTGTATAAATGTCTTGAATGAGTAAATGGAAAGGTACATCAGTAATTTTGCGGATGACATTAAAGTTGTTGGCACTGTGGCTAATATGGAGTGCTGTTGTAGATTGCAACAGGACATTGACAGAATGCAGATGTGGTTGAGAATTGGAAGACTGTGTTTAACTTGGAAACATGTGGAGTGATTCATTTTGATAGTTCGAACTGGAATGTAGCTTGCAGGGTTGAATCTTAGATTCTTGGCTTGTGGAGGAGAAGATTAATCTTGGGATCCACATCCATAGGTCCCACAACGTTTCCCTTCAAATTGATAGGGTTGTTAGCAAGGCATATGGTGTGTTGGTTTCTTTAGCTGAGGGATTAACTTTAAGAGCCGCAAGGTTACGCTGGAGCTCCATAAAACTCTGGTTTGTCTATACTTGCAATATGGTGTTCAGTGGCGGTCTCCTCATCATCGGAAGGATATGGAAACTTAAGAGAGAGTGCAGAGGAGATTTACCAGGATGCTCCCTGGAATGGAGGGCATGTAATAAGAGGAACGTTTGAGAGAGATGCACAAGATGATGACCTTCATAAATCGAAAGAATAGTCAGAGATATTCAATTTCCCAGTTCGAAAATGGCAATCACAAGTTGGCATAATTTTAACTTGATTGGAAAAATGGTATAGCATAGATATGAGATATTTGTTCTTTACACAGAGTGCGGTGGATGCGTAAAATGCACTTCCAGCAGTGGCAGTAGAGTCAGGTACATTCGGGACATTGGAGCAAATTTGCACAGGCGTATGGATAATCGTAAAATGTACGGTATGTAGAGTTATCGACCAGAACAGACTGCAATAAAACATTTCAAGAAATAAGCTCAAAACTGTAACTTTGCTCGTTGTTTTAAGTGGGTGTACCACAGATATCGCAGAAGTGATACAGATGGTTGAATCACTTAGTTTGAACAAAACCATATTTACTTCGAACGTTATTGATTGAAACACGAATAAAAACACATAATGCACTATCCAAAACCCAACAGATCACCTCAACTTAATGACGATGGCAAAAATAATTGCAACAACCCCCATAAATAGTCCTTATTACAAAAGATGCAATGGAGTGCAGGGTATTACAGGAGAGATGTCAGAGAAATATTCAGCAAAATCAGACATATTTGGGTCCATTAGCTTGCAAAATCTGCCCAATCGACTGCTTTCAGTGAATAGCCAGATTGACAAAAATAAGTAAAACCTGAGAAAAATGCTGATCTACAGAAACGGACGTCCGTCTTTCATTGTAGAAGTGTTCTTTTTTTTATCTTGATAACCATTTGCCATGAGGCAGCATTTGTGTGCGATAATCAAATTGATCCAAAAATCTTTCAAACTTGGATGCTTTTAAGTCTGTGTTTTTTACGACCACTCTGAAATAAAAAAAAGCCAAGGACAGATTGGAGGTTATTGGGCTAGTGTAGGTTAGGTAGGCTTCGGTCAACACAACATCGATGGCCGAAGGGCCTGTACTGCGCTGTATTTTTCTATGTTCTATGTTCTAAACATGGATTTAAAAGAAGGCAGTCAACTAACAGCTCGGGCTTACAAAGTAGCCAAGAGTACTGTAGTAGGATACGGGAAGATTGGTTAAAATAAATTAAAAAGCAACAAAATAACAGCACGAAGCAAGCAATAAGGAAAGGAAAGATAGACGATAAATGCAAGCTAACACAGAGTAAAATATCAAGTAGGAAACGTTTTTATAAGTATGAAAACATAAAAGGCTGGCTAAAGTTGAGTTTGGGCCGTTGCAGGATGCGAAAGGGGAATGAACGTTGGACAATGATGAAACGAGCAAGGCCTTGAATAGCTATTTTCTGTCAGCCTTCACAGTGCAGAATATGTTTCACATGCCAAAGAATAATGTTAAGTATATGATGGGAGATCAGGTTATCATTTCAAATGTTCTCACTATAGGAGTAAAGTTCAGCAAACGTGAGGGTCGCACGATCGTTAAGTCCCTTAAAATCCATTCAGGTTGCTGAAAGGAATGGCGGAAATGTAGTGTTCATTTGCCAGATTCGCAGGCTGCTCGCGGTGAACTGTAAGTCAGCGAATGGCATGTTGCTGTTTAAAAAATGTGAGTAGGCAAAAGGCAGGTAAATTAAAGGCGGTTAGCTTAGCATTTTAGAACTAAGAATCTCGACAATGTGTAAACAGGCCCTTAGGCCCAACATGTCCACTCGACCCTCCGAAGAGAAACCTGCCTAGCTCCACTGCCTTACCCTATTGCCTGATATTTATCCATGACTAATGCATTTAATCTACAGCCCTTGAACATATGGACAATTCAGCTCGGCTTATTCCCCTAACCTGTACCTTTTGGAATTCTGGAAGAAAACCAGCGAACCTAGATGAAGCCCTCGTAGACACAGTGAGAATGTGCAAACTGCATGCAGAAAGTCCGAATCCAGGTCCCTCGTTTTGTGCGGCAGCAGTGCTAACGACTGCGTGATCGTGCTTCCTCACACACATAATCTGCAACTGTGAACCCATGACTTGCAAATTCCAAAGACCCACCTCGTCAGTGTGAGGAGTTAAACTCCGACCTTGGCATTATTAACACTACTCTCTAACTATCTGAGCTAAATCTCCTCCCTATTTTTACTTGGGAAAAAGTTGGAGTGCCTTATTTAACAGGAAATAGTGAGACATCTGGGAA
This sequence comes from Hemiscyllium ocellatum, assembly GCF_020745735.1. Classification (NCBI taxonomy): domain Eukaryota; kingdom Metazoa; phylum Chordata; class Chondrichthyes; order Orectolobiformes; family Hemiscylliidae; genus Hemiscyllium; species Hemiscyllium ocellatum. The sequence goes on from NW_026867571.1 coordinate 212,343, forward strand.
AAGGGTCCATCAGGCAGAACGTAGCATCAATACAAGAAGGGAAGGTCATTCGTGACACGTCTACTCGAAGTTCTTTAAGGATGTAACAAAGACGGTGGATAAAGGAGAACAGTTGGATGCTGTCACCTTGGACAAGCACACGGCGTTTAATAAGATGCTGCATAAAGTATCCATTCATAAGTTACGAATGCATGGAGTTGTGGGGAATTTACAAACATGGATGGAAGATTTGTCCATCAACAGAGAGCAGAGAGGTGCAGCAAATGTTATTCTCAATGATTGGAGAACAGTCTTCACCAGGCTGTCGCAGAAATCAGTGGTCAGGCCAAAACTGTTCATTGTATACATAAATGATGTGGAAGTGTATATCGAGTGTAATGTATCCAACTTTGCTCATGACACTAAATTGAATGGAATAGCAAACTGTGCAGAGGATGTGGTGGGACTGCAGAGAGATTTCGATTAAGTGAGTGGGCCAGGGTTTAGCATGTGGATACAATATTGGTGAAAGTAACGTTATTTTCTTTGAAGTAATAATAGTAAACCAGCGCTTTATTTAAATTGTGAATGATTGAAGCATACTGCTGTGCGTAGCGACTTAGAGGTGATTGTACATGAGTCCCCAAAAGATGATTAGCAGAAAACAACAGGTAATCAGGAAGACAAACGAAATATTGGAATCGTTGCTAGAGGGGGCTTCTGCTGCAATTGCACACAGAGATGGTGAGGCCGCACTCTCAATATTTTCTGCAGTTCTGGTCTCATTATTTGAGGAAGGATATATTGGCCTTGGAGGCTTTCCAAAGGAGGTTCACCAGACTGATTCCAGAGATCAGAGGGTCACCCTATTAGGGAAGGTTGAGCCACCTTGGGCAGTACTCGCACTAATTTAGATGGAAGAGATGGGACCTTACAGAAACATATCAAGTTATAGAAGGGATTGTTAAGAATAAGGTAAGAAAATTGTTTCCGCTGGTGGGTGAGACGAGAACTCGATACAGGGCCTCAAGGCTAGGGGGAGTAAAATTTAAGAAAGTGAAGGGGACAAACTGATTTTCCCAGGGAATAGTGAATCAATGGAATTCTCTGCACGAGGATGCTGTAGACGCAGCTTCGTCTATGAGAAAAAGATAAATGATAATTTTTAAAAAGCTTGTTTTTTAAATTTGCTGATAACGTCAACTAAATCTTTGGAAACGGCAAGAATTCAATTGCAGACGAGGCAGCATAAAGACGAAAATGATATGATACTATAGAATTACAGTTAAAAGCCGATTATAAAGACAATGAGACAAAAGAATGAGCCGAAGCAAGAGGTAAAACTTGAGAAGGGTGAAAAACAGAGACGAAAAGTCGAAATAGAGACACCTTGAAATGAAGGAATTGGCTTAAAAGATTGTAAGGTAAGGTAGGAAGGACACATCGTGAGGAAGACAGTGAGGATGAGCAAACCCACCGTGTTGAAAGGCCTGGACGGATTCGGTCTAAATATCTCCAAGCATTGTCAGAATTTGATAGAAAGGAAGCAGAGGTCTTCTTCATTTCATTTGAGAAAACGACTTAAACAGTACAGTGGCCAGTGACTATGGTGCTTCGTCGATCCAATCAGAACTGGTAGGTAGATCTCATAAGGTATTATTACAGGAGTATCTTGAGAGACTGTGGAAGCGAAGGAAGCTCTCTTAAGTGCACATGAGCTAGAGGCAGAAATAAAAAGAGACCATATCTGAATCTAAGGAGGGACCAGGTTAAACATACATTGAATGTGAAAGGAACAAGCAAAACAATGCTGACAGATGAGTACAGACATTAAAATATTTCATATATGTAACTCTATTAGGGAGCCGACAGTTTAGGAGCCATTGAAATATTTACATCCAGAAGCAGTGAAAACTCAAGCGGAAGAGCAGAGTGACAGCGGCAGCATGAGCAGTTAAAATGGCTGAATATTACGGACTGGTTTATGAATTATGGCTTTGTTTGGGTGTGCTGTCAAGAAGTGACGCGGGGACGAGAGTTCATAATTCTGGTGTCGAGGAAATTAGATCGTCTGAAATTTTGAGACTTGTTTCAAGGAACGTCTTTTTTTTCGTGAAAGGCTGCCACAGGCTTACACACACACACACACACACACACACACACACACACACACACACACACACACACACACACACACACACACACACACACACATATGCAGACACTCCCGAAGACATACACATTCCTACAGACACACACACTCGCACACTCATACATGCACCTTCTCACACACTTAGAGCCCTCTCCACTCAAATATTCTCTCTCACAGACACTCACAACTGTGCCCCCAAACAAACCCACATGCACATCTTTCCATATATGTGAGTGAGGTGAATTTGCATTTGCAGAGTTACATTGTACTTTGCTCAAAAACTGCATGAATCTATGGAAGATTCTGTGAATTCATTTTTTAAGATTAGAATCAGTCTAAACATTATGGCACAGATAGCAGCACAATACATTATCTGTGTTGACACCAATTGTTAAAGTTCACTAGAGAATGTAACTTCCAAAAAAAGGTTTGTGATGTACACATGAAACAAGTGAAATTAATATGGTAATTCTAACAAATGAGAGACTGAACAAACAATCAAGGTATTTTTCAATGTATAATTTCTTTTACATCACACTGTCAATGTTTGCTATAAATTCTTTGTCTTACAATCGAGTACTCCGCAATCACCCGATGAAGGACCAGCTCTCCGATAGCTCGTGCTTCTATTTAAACCTGTTGAACTAAAATCTAGTGTTATGTGATTTTTAACAATCTATCTATGCCTTTCAGCATCTTTTACACGGCTATCAGGACTCCTCTCAACCTTATTCACTTCAATTATGAAAGAGCTATCACCCTCAACCTTTTTTCCACAAGACATTCCCTCCAGTCCAGGCAGCATTCTTGTAAATCTACTGTGCATTCACTGTAAACCTTCCACAGCTTTCTTGTAATGATGCGACCAGAAAGGAACACAATATTCCAAGAGTCGTCTAACTAGGCCTCTGTAGGGCTGCAGCATAATCAATGGTTCTTCATCCCAATTACTCCTATCTTGAAAGCTAACCCACTGTGCGTTTTTTTCATAACCCTATCCCCCTGCGTGGAAACGTTGAGGGATGTATTAACATGAACCCCGAGTTATCCCTGTTTCTCCACACTTCCAACAATCCTGCCTTTAACCATGTAATCTGCATTTAAATTCCACCTACAAAAACGAATTACGTCACAGTTTTCTAGGTTGAAATCCATCTGCCACTTAGCAGGGGAACTCTGTGTAGTTGCAACCTAAAGCATCTCTCCACATTATTCACAACTCCACCAACCATCGTGTCATCAACAGACTGACTAATGCACCCTTTCACCTTCTCATCCAAACCATCTATAAAAATCAGACACAGCAAAGATCCCAGAACTGATCCCAGCAGAACTCTGAGATCCACGCTGAATACTTTCATCAAGCACCATCCTCTGTCTTTTTAAGGGCCAACCAATTCTGTGTCAAGGTAGAGAGGTTTGCATGTTTCCAATACCATCGTATTTTCTGACTGAGGCTACCATGGGGAACCTCATCAAACGCCATATTAAAATCTATGTTTAATGCGTCAACTGCTCTGCCTCCATGAACATGTTTTGTCACATTCGCAAAATATTTATTAAGTTTTGTGAGGCGTGACCCGGCCCGCACAACGTGGTTGTAGCAATGTCTAATCATATATGGTTTTCGAAGTAATCACATTCCTGTCTCTAAGAATCATCTCCAATAATTTGCCCACCACTGCCTTTAGACTAGCTGGTCTGTTATTCCTAGAAATATACCTATCCTCCTTTTTTCAACAAATGAATCACTTTTTCCACCCTCCAAACATTTGGAACAACGCCAGTTGCCAGTCGCCAAAGCAGCAGAAACCACTTTCTAAGCTTTTACTGGTAACCTATGGAATATTCCATCTGACTCATATTATTTAACAATTCTTACTTATTTCAAAATTTTCAATCCATCCTCCTTCCGAACTTCAACCTATTGCAGCATATCATTCTATTTCATGGTGTCCTCAGAAACGTCAATGCTCTTGCAGGAGCGAATACTGAAGTAAAGTATTCGTTATGGATGTCCTCTATGTCCTCTGACTTCAGGCGCAAGTTCCCTTCACTATCCGTGACCGACGCTACAGTTATTCTGGCCGTCGTCTTGTTCCTCACATAAGTGTAGAACGCTTTCGGGTTTTCTTAAATCTACCAGTTAAATATTTTGTTTTTTTCACCTTATATCTCTCATCAGTCCGCTCTTCTATTCCTTCCTGGCTGACTTTTAACCGTCTAAAGGCCTGTCTGATACTCGCCTCCTCAAGCTTAAGTCAGCTTCCTTCTTCCTCTTGACAAGATGTTTCACATTCCTTGTCAACCAAGGCTCTTTCAAACTACGATCTCTTCCTTGCGTCAGTGTGACAAACGTGTGCAGCACTATTACTCGGTGCATCTTAACATTTCTGTTGTGCAGTTCCCTGAGAACATCTGTTTCCAAATTTAGGCGCCAAGTTCCTGCCGAATGGCATTGTATTTCCCCATTCACAATGAAATAAATTCCATGCGGTCTGCTCCTAACATTATCCATGGATACAGTAAAGATCATAGATTTGTGACCAGTATTATTGGAATGCTCTACTACTGAGAGATCTGATAGCCGGCAGTGTTTGTTGCCAAGCACCAAATCCAATGTAGCCTCCCGTCTCACAGGTCTATCGGCTTATTGCGTCAGAAAACCTCCCTGAAGTCACGTGACAAAACTGCTCCATTTGAACGATGTGAACTAAGGAGGATATAGTCTAATTGCAGAAGTTAATGTTAACTATGGCAACAATCATGTTACTTGTGAACTTTTCAAATATCTTTCCCCCAATCTTCTCCTCCGTGCCTCCGTTGTGATGGTGGGGGTTTGGGTGGCGGGGCTAAAGAAGTCTCCCAATATAGTGATTGCTCCTTTCCCGTTTCTGACTTCCACCCGTACATACTATGCAGACAAATCCACTTTGAAGATCTACCTTTCTTCAGCTATGATGCTATTCCTGATTAACAATGCACTTCTCCAACTCTTCTAACTCCCCGCAATGCCATTCGAAACATCTAAGCCCTGAACATCCAACAACCTTTCCTGCCACAGTGATATCCAGATTTCCGTATATTGTTGTGATGACAGATTCCTTCAGTACTGAACTCATGCTCTTTCGAGGTTTCGACGGTACCTTTTCTTCTCTGATGTCAGCAAGATCAATTTGCCCCACATTGAAACACGTACAGTATCATAGAGTACTGCACTGCAGGAAGCTCAATCTTAAAACGTGCATAAATTTTAATTCTGAGCCATGTTTGAAGAGAAAATTATTAATGTTAACAGTTGAACACAGTAGAGCATCGACCTGTGGGCGCATTGAGAGCTACATAACGAGAACAAATTAAATTGATGCTTCTCCATTCGAAGTCAATTAATTGAGTTCACAACAAAACAGTGTGCTTGAAGTGCTGACTAAAACACTTTGTGAAGACCAGAACTGTATGCAGAGCTCCCCTGGCGCATTTGATTGGGAATTGAGCAAGGTCTTTCCAATATGAAAGATCTGAGAGGGGAGATAGTGAGCCACTCGAGCAGTTTCCATTCAGGGAGTGAGAAGTTGTTGGAAACTTTTGCGTGATTAAAGTTGGACTGATCTCCAGGTGCGAAATTCAGTTACGTTTTTAATCAAAGAGTCATTGTGATTTTGAAAGTGCTGCCTGGGAGAGTGATGGAGGTAGACTGCATAAGAGATTTCAAAATAATGGATTTCAGCAAGGTTTTTGATCAGGTTCGCCATACCAGGCTCATTTAGGAAATAAGGAAGTAGGGGATAGAGGGAAATTTAACTGTCCAGATAAATAATTGGCTGGTTTTTAGAATGCAGTGGATGGTAATTGTTGGTAAATTTTTAGCCTGTATCACGGTGACCAGTAATTTTATACAACTGGGCGGAACTGGGTATTGCAGACTCTGAAGATGAGAGTCAAGTTCAGAGTGATGCTGGAAAAGCACAGCAGTTCAACCAACATTCGAAGAGCAGGAAAATTAACGTTCACCCAAAATCCATTCATCAGGAATCCAGATGAAGGGCTTTTGCTCGAAAAGTCGATTTTCCTGTTTCTCGGATGCCTACTGACATGCTATACTTTTCTAGCACCACTCTCATCTTGACCAATGGTTTTCCACAGGGATGTGTTCTGAGACCTCTGCTTTTTGCGATTGAAATGCATGGAGTTAATGAATAAACGCAAAGTTTGGTTAATCATTTTTCTGGTGACATGAAGATTGGTGGAGTTGTGAATGGTATGCAGCGCTTTGTAGGTTGCAACAGGACATTGACAAGATGTGGAGCTGAGCTGAGAAGTTGGAAATCGAAGGTCACATTGAAATGCATATTACAGCGTTAACAGAGGGATCTTTGAGTTCACTTCTATTGGTCTCTCAAACTTGCCACCGACGTTGATCGTGTTGTTAAGATATTGCACAGTGTGTTGCCTTTCATTAGAAGGGAGATTGAGTTTAAGTGCGGTGAGGTTATGCTTCAGCTCTATAGAGACCTTGTTAGACGACTTTTCAAATATTGTGTTCTGATCTGGTTGCCTCATTACAGAAAGGGTGTGGAAGCATCTGAATAGGTGCAGAGGATATGCACCAGAATGCTGGCTGGAGTGGAGGGCATGTCTTATGGAGAAAGTTTGCGGGAGTTCGGGTTTTTCTCATTGGAGAGAAAAAGTATGAAATGTGATTTGATGCAGATTTGCAAGATGATGAGAGGCATAGATATAGTGAATAGCCAGAGACGATTTTCCAGTGTGGAAAGTGCTATCAGGAGGGGGGCATAATCTTAAATTGATTGCAGAAAGGTTTCGGAGTGATGTCAGAGTTACGACTTTTACACAGAGAATTGTGGGTGCGTGGAATGCACTGCCAGCAGTGGTAGCAAAGTCAAATACATTAGGGACATTTAAGTGAACTAGATTGGTATATGGATGACAGGAAAATGTACGATATGTAGGTTGGTTTGATCCTGGAGGAGAATAAAAGGTTGTGACAACATTGAGGGCCGGAGAGCATGTTCTGTGTCGTAACTGTACTCTGTTCTATGTAAATTTAGAAATATATGTAAAAGGGGCGAATGCAGAGGGGTATGAAAATAAGGATGTAGAATCGACCAAGCTAAGCAGATGTCACATGAGCCAGAAAAGACAAAATTTGTCAAATGGCCTTCTCCTGCATTGTAAATTTCTATGGTTCTGAATACGACTGGCAGGGGTTCAAATCCTGTTCGAAAACGAATGGTTTCAAGACCGGTTGGAAAGGACGATACAAAGGTGGTTACTGTTATAAAGGAGATATTCACGCTTAGAGTACAGACATCTTGAGGCACGAACACCAATATAGGATCAAAAATATAGCATTAAATGCAGCAATCCAGACGTGAAAGAACTTCGATGTCGCAAAGATTTTCAACCTTGCAGAAATTAAATCAGAAACCGGAGCAGTGATGTGGACCAACTTAGCTCATCTAGTTAGCTGTACTATTTAATGAGATCATGGCAGATCTCATCATCTGCAACTGCACTTTCCCGCCTTTTTCTGAAAATTTATCGCTTCCTTTATGATTAAAAATCTGTTTGCGATACCCTTCAATGAACTGAGTGAGGCAGCCTCGACAGCGCTCTGCAGTGAAGAATTCCACACATTGAATTCTCTCGAAACGTAAAGGTCTCTCCTTTATCTGTGAGTGTCGATTCAGCTACCTTTTATTCTGAGATGATGTCCTCCGAACTTAAAATTTCGCAGAGGGGCAAGCAAACTCTCCCCATCAAGTCCTCTCAGTATCTGTCATGATTTAATACGCTTCCCTTGCATTCTACTAAATTCCAACAAGTATGTTCCCAAAGTACTCAACCTTTCTTTCAATACATTTCGAGCATAAGCGACATCAGCCTCATGGCCTTTCTCTGGGCAGCACCCAATGTCAGTTTGTCGTTCCTCAGATAATGGGCCCAAGAATGGTTAAAGTATTTCAATTCTTCTCTGACAGAAATCTTTCTTCATCGAACGTGTATGGTGGAACCTTATACATTTTCAGAAAACACTCCTGATTTTTATCTTCCATTCGTTTCGAAGTTGGAGATGAGTACGACCAAGAGTGTTCAGAGATGTTGTTCCACAGCTCTGGTGCAGGTAAGACTTGAATCAATCCTTCCATCTCCGAGCTAGGGACATTACCATTGCACATGTTTCAGGTACAGCATGCTGATAGGACATCTGGGAGACCTTCTTCATCCACATTGTTTGCAATATGAAAGAATGCAAGCGTACAATTTTAGACAGACTGAGAATTTTGATTAACAGCTTTCTGAGTCGAATCATTTTCCCTGCCAAGATTGCGGACAATAGGATGGGCCGATTGAACAACACGGCAGGCACTGATCCAACGATGTTTCCCCTGTTTTGCGATGTGGAAATATACAAATCTCTGCAGGCAAGATGAACTGTGCAAGATCACTGACGTAGGTCTGAGAAACAGAATAACAAACCTGAAATATTGGGCTTCTTATTACGATCTCACAGCATGCATTGGTTGCATCAGACATGGATACAATCGCGATTGGCTACACTTTGGATTCCATTAAGATATAGAACGCTAACGGAGACAAGCAACAACTGGAATCAAGTATTAAAACAGTTTCCTGGGCGTTTACATTACGAAACGGACAAGAGAAGTTCGCCTGAGCAATGTTTGAACTGATGAACATCGAAATGTATTTTTAATAGGATCAGGAAAAGTTGTATCAACCCTCGAGCTCCCTCAATCATTTAATAAGCTCATCACTGATAATTGGATGATTCGATTGACATGCATTTGTCGAATTGTTGATGCACTTTTGTAACAAAAGCAAAAAAAAAACGCCTGTCTCAAATTTAAATTTAAATTTAAATTTAGCATCGACTAGTAATTGAGGAAGAGATTTCGATTCCTCCACTACTGCATAGAAATGCTTAACATGATCTCTTTTAACTGACATGGCACTAATTTCTACACTATAACATGGCATCACTGAGGCAAGCATTTCTTGCTCGTCCCGAGTTGCCCCTGAGAAGTTGGTGGTGAGCTGAAATCTTGAGCCGCTAGTTTGCATGCTGTGGTAGCGCAACAATGTACTTATGGACAGAATTCCAGGGTATTGTTACAGCACAGTTTTGACTTCAACATCAATCTGTGGAAATAATATATTTTTAATACACCTGCTTTTGATTTTCGTAATGTCCTGAGTGATAAAAAAAATCTACAGTATGAAATCAGACCAATAGATTGCACACTGTCCCACCTATCCCGAGAAAACTCTATTCTCCATGACAGGCCCACTTCGTCTGCGCATGCTTGGACTCCATTGGCAACCTCAACACAGTCAATCCACTGTGGGATGAAATCGGAACACCCGACGTAAACAAACACAGACACAGCGCGAACGTACACCTTCCACACAGATAGATGCCCGTGGATGGAATTGACCACGGGGACTTGGCATTCTGAGGCAGAGTGCTAACGAATGAGCCACCATGCTTGCAAACACATTACTCAAACCAGTAAATTATACAGAATAAGCCTCGTCTTCATTAATCTCTCGTGAGAACGGAACCTATGAAAGTCCACGTTTATTGCTTGTAATCATGTACTAAAATCCCTCCAGGACCAAATCCTCCTTCCTGAGGTCTGGAACTGAAATCTGCTCACAGCACGTTCCGCGAGTTATGATCTAGGAACTCAAGATCTCTCTGTACTTCTTTTTCCCAAATGCTTCTCAATGATAATGGGGTTTCTGCCTCCACCATTCATACAGGTTTGAAGTTCAGGGTCACAGCGTCTTCTGACTGAAATAAATCCCGCGTCCCGTCGAAATCTTCCACGCCTTACTGTAAATCTATGCATCAGGTCAATCATCTCTCCTTCAAAGCGAATAATTCCGTCCTGTGTACTCTGTCTATTCCTCTCTTCAAACCTCCCAGTCATGCCCTCTGTCAACTTTCTCTGTTGTGCAGCAAACAACTGCAGTTGGTTCGGTCTCCTTTTATAACTTCAGCTTAGGCAACGTGCTGGTCAATCTGCTCTTCCCCCGAATGCGCCTCTCTTTGCCTGCATCTACTTGATATCATGTAGATGAAGTGCACCATGTTCTCACTGTGGTTGAACAATGCTTTATGCTATTCCAGCAGAAACATCCTCAGCTGCATCAGGACTGACTCAGATCTTTGGTCAAGCCTCCAAAGTACAGTCGGAACTTGGAATAGACCCCTAATCAGGGGATAAGCAAAACATTGTCCTTGCAACTTGGAGACCCGTTTGCACTGCAGCTTGCCAATGGCTCAGGGCTGGACTGCATTCCTAACTTTACCTCCTGACCCTCATTTCCCTAACCCATCTTTATAATTGTTATGAAGTGGAAAACAAAAAGATTCACTGTAAAGTAAATTGTGTTTTCGAAATGTTGTGAAAATATTAAGTGCAGGCCCAGCTGCCGTATTGGAAAGGTTGGGAAATAGGCTGTTCCAACATAGAAACACAAAACAATTGACTTTTAAATTGAGACATGAGTCTCTGTTACTGATTTGACACGAATTCAAATGTAATCAATAAATTTACGTTGTGGCCCGGATGCTAAACCACAGACGAGGTTGAATTTATTGTTTAGACATCATCTGACCAATGACATGGAATGATGTTGGTGGATATAAAAACTGCGCATTTTGAACATTTGGTCAGGAAGCAAATGCGACCCATTCGCCTAAAAATTGTCATAGAGCTGGAGTGCTAACTTCTCAACAAAAATCTTGCTCTCAATGAATTAGATGATACTTTCTATCAAAAGCAGCTCTTCCTGTCGAAACCCTTGCCATGATAAAAAATAGAAGAGGACACAGGGAGATCGGCCACGGAGGACTGAATACAGTGGAGAACACAGAGACTGTGTGGACTTGAGATTAATTTAATCTAATGGTAAAAAGCATAGAATATAAGAACACAAGGTAAAAGAGCTGGTGAGGCCCTGTGGTTCCTCGAGCTTGCTCTGTCATTCAATAAGGTCATATCTGATCTATTCGTGTCCTCAGCCCCAATTACACCCGACTCACCAACACAAATAATTCCTTTATTTAAAAACAAATAACCAAATCTTTTAAAATATTTACTGAGGGTACCACAACTACTTCATTTGCGAGGGAATTCCATAAGTTGACAACACTTTGGATGAAGAAATGCTTTCTCAATTCAGTCCGAAATTTGGTCCCTCATTTGTTGATGATCTGCCCTCTTGTCCTAATTTCACTTGTCATTAGAAACATCTTCTCTCCCTCTATCTAAACTATTACCTTCATAATTCGATATCTTTCCGTATGATCCCCACTTAATCTTGTAAAACCCAGTGAATATAATCCCAATCTATTCAGTGTCTCCTCATAAACCAAACTCAATCTCTCCTTATTCGTGTGTTTTGGAACGGCATGTTAAAAGGATTTTGTTCAGTTCGGGGAGAGTGTTCAGTTAGTTGATAGTTTTGTACAGTGTTCTGTTAAGAACATATATTGTTATTTATCTTCAAATAGTGGGGATTAAGCATTATCTTTCATTGAAAGGGTTGGAGCTTTGGGGGAACTTAGCTGGGAATGCGATAGGTAAATAAAGGTGGGAGTGAAATTAATACACTGGGGAGGAAGTCTGAGCAGATAGGTGGGAAGGAAAACGGGCAAGTAGGACGGATCAACAGGGCAGTGCTGAGTTAGACTTTTGGGACTGGGATAAGGTGGGGGAAGAGTAAGTGGGGAAATTAGTGAAATCCACATTGATCCCGTGTGGTTGGAGGGTCGCAATGCGCAATAACAGGCATTCTTCCTCATGGCGTGCACTGGTTAGGGTTTGGCGATTGAGGAAACTGCAGACATCTTTCCTTGGAAGAGCGTGAGGGTAATTTGAAATGTTCAGCTACAGGGCAGTGGAGTTGATTAGTGCAGTTGTTTCAGATATGTTCCCTGAAATGATCCACAATTTGCTTTCGTGTCTACCCAATGTTGAGGAGACCACGTCAGGTGCAATGAATGCAGTATTTGACATTTGTGGAAGAACAGGTAAATCTCTGCCGGATGTGGAAGGAACGGAGCTTCCTCCATACATAAGTACTTTGAGAAGCACTGCAGGCACCTTTATTGAACTATATAACATTATTGAGGGGCTTGACAGGCGAAATGCAAAAAAAATTGTAAGACCTTATAGGAGAGTCCAGAACCAGAGAGCACTATTTCAGAAAATAAATGTCACCCATTTATGGCCGAGGAGGAATGCTGACATGGGCACATGGACACATAATGGTCGCTGAGCCATAAGTTGGTCACGGAACTCAGAAGACGCTGAGCAATTATTTGGAAAAGTACAGTGAAGCATGCATAGATACTGCCTGAGGCCAAGAAGATAGCAGCACAACAGACACAGAACATAAATGCTCAGTTTAAGGTGGATTGGGAGAGACTACACATCAGTGAGGAGTCCTGTCCGCTGAAGTGTCTGAGACCATCCACCACCTTCAATAGAAATGTTAACTACATAAGACTAATTGTTATGCAATGTTACTGCCTTGGATTTGCAGGAATGGAAAACGATCTTACTTCCCTGGGAAAAAAAAATGATTACAAACAATTACTTAGCTGACAGCCGTGCTGCCGGACGTCTCTCTCTGCTCGGAGATCCAGTTTCGATGCACGATAAACTCTACTGTTGAACCCCGATTCTTACGCCGAGACAGATGATTTTACCCATGACAATCCCATTCTCTCGCAAGAATGTCCTAGTTGAAAAAGGGACACCAAAACAAATCACAATTCACCAGTCATGGTCTCACCGATGTGCTATATCACCTCAAACCTTCAATCCTCTTGCGCTAAATGCCAGTCTTCAATTTACATTCCTCATGTCTTACTCCAAGTCAAGCAATCAGAATACAATTGATTTGTAATGAGCCACAGATTCCAATCAGCTTGAGAAAGAGGATCATGCAGGATGGTGACTGTTTCGGCTTCAGAGCCAAATATCTCATGAGAACCGTTGCAAAATTCGGGACAAATGATTGGGTTACCAAACCTCAGGTGAGTTGATAACTTGAGAGGATAGTGTTTCCATGAGTTTTAATGAGTTTGAGCAAGGTCCTGAACATTCTGTCTCCAAACCTGTCGAAGACATAGCAATAGGTGGAATTGTTCTTGAGGAGAGGAAATCAAACACTTTGTAGAGTGATGCTGATAGTTTAGGTCAATGGAAAAATAAAATCGCAAATGGTCTGCCATACGGGAAGACGTGAATTTGTTTATTTTGAAGGGGAGAATAAAACAACAGCATATTATTTGAATGGAGAAACTACATAATCAGGGGATTTGGAGATGCGTGTGCAGGAACCACAAAGAATTGGAAGCAGGTAATCAGCAAGGTTGAAATAATGTTAGTCCTTATTTCAGTGAGTTGGGAAACTAGGGAAGTTCTACTACGCTGTTCAAATCACTGGCGAGATAAGGCCGAGAATAACGTGAGCAATTTTGATTCTCTTATTTCAGAATGATGTCATTTCATTGGGAGAACTTCAGAGAAGGGACAAGAAGACGATTCCTGGTTTGCGAAGTGTTGTCTTATTGTCGAAGATTTGAAAGGCTTGGATTCTACTCACTGGAAATTAGAAGAGTGAGAGGAGTTCCCACATCAATCATGCAGGAAACTTAAGGGCTCATGAAAGGGTAAATACTGATAAGGTGTTTCCCTGGTGGGAGAGTCAAGACCCCGTGTCTCAGAATAAAGACATGTCAATGTAAAGCTAAGAAGAGGAAGAAGTTGTTATGCCGGTGTTTGTAACCGTTTGGACCTTCTTGCAACAGTGAGCTTCTCCAGTCAGAAACGCTCTCCATTGACTGAAGGCTGAGACAGATAGAGTTTTGTTATTTGGGGAAGCAAGGTTTCCATGGAGATGGTAGAAAGTGAATGTGAGGAAATTTTGAAATACTTTGTATAGCAGATCAAGGTTGGGCGGGGTTGGGGGTGGGCGAAAGGTCCACTTCTGGTCCTATCTCTTATGGACTTTAAATAAGGTGGTACGGGAATTAAACTTTAACTGTCGGCATCGCACTGTATCACAAATCAGCCACGCAGCCAACTGAATTAACTAATTCTTAAATCGACACAATAGCAATTATGTGAAGGTGGATGATTGAAAGGCTGTTCACAGATTGTGACACACAGGAATAGAGCAATGTAGAGCTAGAGCTAAATAAGTGCGAAACAGAAACAGAGAGACTGTTGGAAATACCAAGTAGAGAGTAAGGGAATGAGAGTGTGAGAAAGAGGTCAAGGAGAGAGAGTGATCAGGTAGACGAGGTGAAGTAGAATCAGTCATATAGATAGAGACAAAAAGCAAAGTGAGTTTCTGGGAAGAGAACACAACGGAGAAGTTGAAGAATTTCAGTAATAACTGACCGTAATTCCAGAATCCCGTGGCGTCTGGTAGTGTTGGCCTGACATTTAATGACTAATGAGTCCTGTGAATGGTTTATAGAAGAGACAGGGAGCCAGTCTGTAAGCAACCAGCATCCAATGATGGCAACAAGCAAATTGTTGGTCTAGTTGAGGGGTACTTATTGGTGCACGAGCAATGCGGATAAATCTCGATATCTGCTTTCAAGAGACGTTTGAGATTGCGGGAGTTTCAGTGACAGGTACACATACACCGATAAGAACTGAGAGAGGGTTTAGTTGTGCAATGAAGTAAATTATTTTCAGTTTTGATTAAGTGGAACCTGCTGTGGGAACGGAAGCTGGAAGCTCACTCAGTCGTGTAATGCAGCATTCGAAGTAGAAACGTAATAGAAAAGGAAACTCACGTCAGAGCCATCGTAATTCTGATTCACGCCCTTTTTAGAGATGATTTCATGCTTTCTCATTTGGATCAAATATGGCTATGAAACTGGACGTCCTGCAAAAAAGACAGGGACACTTCCATGGCACCAGTGTTCAACAAAAGCTGCATTATTGCAAGGGTAAAGACTGGAAAGCATGCTGTAACACATTTTCAACACAAAGGCTGCACATAGCTGAGTGTCCAAACCTCAGTCTATCAAATTGCAGTTATTCTATCATTAACGATTTCAATCTCAGATTTTAGATATTATTGTCACGAGTACTCAGTGAGAGAAGTACAGCGGTACAGTGAAACATTTGTAATCTTACCACACCTGGTGCCGTTCTACGTCTCAATTGGTACAAAAATATGCTTAAATGCAAATTAATGTGAGGAAGTAGTGTGTTAAAAAGTTAAACACTACTTTATACAATCGAGGAAAGGTAAAGAAAGAGGAAACAATCTTAGTGGCTTTAGCATAGAATCCATGAAGTATGACTGACAGCATTTGAATTAGATTAACATTAATCCAGTAACTCAGCGAAATATTCTGGGATATATGGCAATCTACCTCACAGCGCCAGCGACTCGGGTTTGAATCCAACCTTGTGTGACTGCTTGTGAAGAGCTTTCACTTTCTCCCCATATCAACGTGGGTCCCTTCCGTGTGTTCTGGTTTCCTCCCGCAATTCAAAGATGTGCAGGTCAGGCGGAGTGGCCATGCTAAATTGCTCGTAGAATCCATCGATGTGCTGCCTAGATGCGGCAGCCATGTGAAACTCAGGCTAATAACGATAGACAAGGGGGTAGAATGATCTGTGCAGCATCGATTTTGACTTTACACGGCAATGACCTGCTCCCACATTGTAGAATTCTATTCCACTCTTGAATGTTATGCAAGATTATGAAATTGACTTCAACGAAAGAAAAATCAGGAAACGTGGGCCTCCTGTTGACGAATTTATGCTTCTGATGTCCTGCGTTGCTAATATTAATACATTTTCTGCTAGCAAAGGAATAAATAAATAAAGGTAATTATCCAGTGATTTCTAAAAACAGCTCGGCTCTGTCAAATTATTGGAGATTAAAGCTTTGGTATCAGAGCCAGATTCTGAATGCTGGTATGTCACTTTATTACAGAGTAGAACTAGACAAATGACCACAGCAACTCAGGAATTCCCTCAAAAATAAGCAGGGAAGATGTTCATCCACTTCTGTCAATCATGTGATTTAGTGATTCGGGAATCGATTCACACTCCTGAAGATTGGGTGCCTTCTCCTCCCGGTTGTCTGGCCTTCTAAACAAACACAGTCAAGATGACAGTGAGGGAGTCCGACTCCATAAAACTGTGAGGAGTTTCTCTGTGTTACTGAGAGACAGGGAGAGAGAGAAGGAAGGGGAGACAGTGACGAAGCTAGAGGGAGGGGAAAATGAGAGCAAGAATAAGCAAGATTAGAAAGTAAACGACGTAAATGGATAGAGAGACATAAATGCAATCAAAGGCCTCGGGGAGTCAGAGAGTGATAGCGAGATGTAGGGAGTCATTTACGGAAGAAAAATGATGGAGAGGAGAGGAAGGGAAAAAGCATGGGCAAGAGCAAGAGTAATACAAGTATGGAATGAAACCGGAAATGTATGGCGTAAAAGAATTGCAGATACTGAGAGAATGCAGGAGATAGAATAGCGTGAAGGCGAAAGCGGGACGAAGGAAGACTGAAACAGTGAGGCAACGCGAGGGAGGTCCCAGGAAGAGGAGAGAGAAAGAAAGAATTAAAGAAATAAATAAAGAACGAAACAAACAAAGAAACAAGGAAAGAAAGCAAGGGAGAAAAGAAGGAAGGAATGAAGAACAGAGGGCGGAAGTTTCAGATGTGTAAGCGAAAATGGGTAGGAGGCGATAGAAGAAATAGTAAATTATAGGAAGTGAAAGCAAGGACAGGGCTATTTGAAGCCAACTGCTGAGCTTGAACTTGGTCCGCTTCCTTTGCCAAAAGGCCAGGATTTCGGCCCGAATCTGTCCCTCATCAGCTCAGCGTCTTATTTAAAAATGATCAGTTAGCACTGCTGCTTGGCATTTATTAAATAATATTTTTCTCATTTACGAACTGAAAATGTAGACAGCTTATGTGCAGTTGTGCCTGTTCTCTCTCGTCCTGGAGTCAAGAGAATCATTGAAACGTTGTGGGACAAGTTTGAACAAGCCAGAACGGCTGCCAAGACAATGACAGGATAAAAATGGCCACGATCAAAAACGGTTAGATTGCTTTTTCTTGACTTTGCAATGCAGTATGTTTCTAACAATCCATATACCTGTGATTCCGCAGTAGATTCCGACATTCTGGCCACTGAAATGTGTCAGACATTGTAAGTATTGAGAAGGGAAAATTGAGGACTGCAGATGCTAGCAGTCTGATTCAGGATTAGAGTGGCGCTGGAAATGCACAGCAGATCGGGCAGCATCCGACGGCAGGAAAATCGACGTTCATCAGGATGGAGCTCCTGCCCAAAACATCGAATTTCCTGGTTTCTGAGGAGTTAAGAATATCAAATCTATTCAGGAAAATACGGGGAACTGTAGGGGAAGTAATCCAATGGTTGTAGATTCCAAGCAAAGCAACAATAACCACAATGTGGAAGTAGAAGTACAAGAAAGCAATATTATGTGTGAGAGCTAATGAATAGTAATATTCATCTATGACCATGTCCCACAGAAGAGCACGAGACATATTTTGGTCTTTGGTTAATTTGCAGGTCATTCAGTGTCACTTCTTCCCTGATATTTCTTCCATTGTGAGCATCAAGAACGAAGGCCAGCCTGTTTGCCTGAAAAAAAAAATCTGTCACTAGACTCTGTTTGTTACGGGCACCATAGCATCCTGATTGATTGCTCTCTATTGCACTTTTCTTGAGTTTCTCTCGATTTAAATAGTGGACTGCCTTTTGACTCTTCCGAAAAAAGTGCATTACCTCACACTCCCAACAGTAAACTAAATATGCCTGGTTTTGCCCCATTCAACCTAACTGTGTCCCTTTGCAGATTCACCCGTCCACATCACAACATGCCTTCCCAACTATTGCGCATCGTTAGCAAAACTGGACACATTTCGCTCTGCCATTTCCTCCAAATCATTAATATAAAAGTAAATCATTGAACCCGATGACTGACCGTTCTGGCACCTCACTAATTACTCCATTCCATATTGAAAAATATCAAATAATTCAAATGCTGTATCTCTTATGAAATAAATAAAGGGCATTCAATGTTCACTTATTACCCAACACCGTGACCTCCTACCTTATGCATAGAGTTTTTTCTATGGTTCCTTCTTTAATGCCTGCCAAAACTTCTAATTTGTATCATCGACTGGCTGCCTTGAACACCTGTGCTTGTAATATAAGCAAAGAAATCAGATAAATTTCTCAAGTGTGATTTCTCTTTAAACAAACGATGTGTGCTCAGTTCTCTAAACCTCGTGCTATCTCTTCCATCATAATGGTCCCTAGCAGTTTTTAATTGCTAAGTAAGGCCTTGGAGCAAATGGAGGTCATTTAGCCCACCAGGTCTTCGTGGGACCATGTCTGATTTGGCTAATCCTCGACTCCACTTCTCTGCTTGATCCCGTGACCCTTCTTTCCCCAAGTCACTAAATGTCTGTCTATCTCAGTCTTGAATATATCCAGCCTTGACAGTCCTCTGTTCTATAGAATTGCATACATTTGGTACCCTCTGATCTTCAGAGTTTGCAGGCAATCTGTGTATTAAATTAGTAAATATTTCCTCTGAGATTAGACGATCTGGTTCTCCACTAATCTGGCTGGAAATGAGAGCAGAACAACGCCCGAAAGAGAGGTTCGATCTCACTGGACTCTCCAGTTCCAGTTGTGAGGTTTTGAAGCATCTTCTTTTTTGAACTCTGCTTAAACAATCTGCTCTGATTTTTACATTACATTTGTCAGTAACAAAGCTGCTTCAACACTATTTCATGTCCTGTGATACGGGTCGAGGGGAAAGGTGCTTTATAAATAGAAGGACATCTTTCATTCTCAACCTTTGCCCTGATTAGTAATCTCTGAGCTCAGGGAAATGTATCCTTCCCACCAATTGATATTTTAAGAATGTGTGTGGTTGAATTCAAACTTCCATCAACTTTTTCGGTTCTGATCAAATACAGGGGACAGAAATACATTGGTGTCATGGTGCGGACAAGTGAACTCAAAAACTCTCCTTTCCTGTTGGAGTCCGCAATTCACTGAGAAATATGCAACACTGCCCAGGGCCATGTATTCATGACCACATGGTTAAGGCACAAGCTCGAATTATACTACGTCGGTTTCCACAGGTGATGGAATTCAATTGCCATCCTGCCGAATCAGTTATCTCTCAAACTCGAGAAAACCCCACGTAGAAAAGCCCTTTTTTTCACAGATTCGGCCATTTGCTGACATTCAGGAAACTCGGCTTCTAAACCAGAAACATACCAGGCTCACATCGTAGCTCTGATTTTATTTCCACAGTTACTGCAAGACCTACTGAGTTTTTGCATTATTCTCTATTAATTCTATACAAATGATATTTTTCATTAAACACCTTCAATCCCAGTCCTCTGGGAACTAACCGTGGCCAATAGCAATGCTCCCTCCTCAACATTAAGGTGCCCACCCCCACCGTTCCCTCCCCCATCATTTAACACAGCATCAGGAAATCTCCAGTTTAACTTCTTTGCTCCAAAGAGAACATTCCAGCCTCGGGAATCCCTCCACAAAAAGGGATTTTTCATCCACGGACATGGTGCAAGGCGCAGGATTGTGAAGAGATTTTGAGTAAATATTGTCATTTGGCAGGTAGTCAATGTCAAGGAATAAAAATAGAAAACCTGTCACCACCTTGGGCATCTTCAGAAACTCTTTGGGAAGTGGAATCAGAGGAGAATGAAGGGTGAACTGACCGACTAAGCAGAGACAGTCAAGACAACTTCATCTTCTTTACGAGGCCTGGACATTGACTTTGATGCTCTCGGGGCATGAACTGATCTGAGACATTGAATGGATTCTCGTTACGGCACTTCAGGAAATGAAACTTCATCTCAGCTCTGGGACAATGAGAAAGCTCGAGATCAGACAAGACACTGAATGGCACGAAGGGAGACGGTCCGGGTTGTCGGAGAGCTGGTCCCCGGTGACATGGGTGTGACTGCAGAGGGTGGAACAAGACTGTTCCCATGACTCTACAATGAAAGTCCAGGCTTTGTTTTAGACAAGTAAAACTTATAGAGGGTAAGTGTATTTTCGGGAGGGGTAGGCTGAAGTTTGAATTCGCTAACAGCGTTGTATAATGGTCAAAAAATTT